>NC_042511.1:16208038-16510143 GCF_900963305.1 Echeneis naucrates
TCCCACACTACTAACTATCGCCAGATACAATTTCTCGTCCCAGATTTTGACTCCCTTATTCTCAAAAAGTATGGGCCTGACTAAGGTTCCAACATGTTTCCTCACCCTTCCTCCCACAATGAAAACCTCTGCTGTTGCATCTGTCAGCCAAGCTGAGCAGCACCGTTGGGTGGGACAGAATGCCTTATCCAACTGTCTACTGTGTGTAGATGTAATATAGCTGGCCAGTGTTTTCACCAGTCCATCGCAGGGCACACGTACAGAGACAGAGACCAACAACTACTCACACTCAGAGCTACGGATAATTTAGAGTAAATATGATGTCTTTGGATGGTGGGAGAAAACCGGAGTACCCAGAGGAAACCCACACAGGCATGGGGAGAACATGTAACCTCCACACAGAAAGGACTCAGGCTGGGAACCAAACCGACCTTCTTATTGTGGGGCTAACCACTATGCAGCTGTGCCGCCCGTGTTCCTATTCATGCGGGATAATCATGTTAAACTAAATATTAATCAAAGCAGAGTGTTTTTATAAACCCAAAACCGGTCTGGGGAAGAAGTTAAACCTCTAACAACAGGGATAAGCTTTTAAAGACCAATGAGACCTGAAATCCATGAAGGAGCTGGTCACATATTTCCCTCCCGTTTCATATAATCCTGCTCTCCTGAACCACAAGCAATGATTTTCCTCTTCATATCAATTTTACCATAAATCAGGCTAAATAATCCCTGCACGATCTCTTAGTAGTCAATATGTCATCGAAAGCTCCAACAACAGGCAACAAAAATATTTCTTGCAATTTAGATTACTACCGTTTGTGGCAACAAAAATTATTTCTGCTTCTTCTATTTGCATGAAATCTGGTGAAAAGCCCCATCAAAAAGTTTACATTTACTTAACATTATATCTGAGACTCCTATCAGCCAAACTCCAGTATAATAACTCTTTGACTGTAAATGTCATAGATGAAAAGTCACTGAATAAACAAGATCAACATCTCCAAAAACATTTTTCCCTTATTCAGGCTCCAAGTGTATTGCCTGTGTGTCATCCTGATCTTTGACCTCTGGAGGGGGAAAAAAAAAAAATCACTGCATTTATTCATAGCTCTATCTTCTTTAACTCTTCCATTGTCCCTCTTCATCGCTCCACACTGAGGTTGGACCCATGAACTGCTAAAATGTTAAAGCACAAAGTGGCTTTGACCGCATTCACCATCTGTCGGCCGAGATATGACAGCAACAACAGCACAGTGTAGTATATCATGCATCAAGGGCTCTCACTTAATAAACCCTGGCATGACTGGATGATATGGTCTGTCTCCACGGTCGGTCCCAGTCCCCATCCTTCTGTCATACAGGGCTGCATTATGCATGAGGGCTCTTCCAAAGGTTTAACAGACAACAGGAAACAAACTTGGAGCAGAGAGCAGCAGCTAAATGGCTTTAGACCTGCTCTGTTCTTCCCCCTCTCCTCTCCTCTTCAAACTTTATCCGTCAGCTGCTCCGTGTTTTCTTTTTGTTTTGCTTTCTCTCTGGTACCCAAGTCTCTCGTGTTCCCCTCTTTCTCTCATTGTATTGTGCTTGCTGTGGTTTGAACTCTCACTGTCTTTCCCCTCAGAGTGCCTTCCCTTCGCCTTCCAGGACTGTTTGAGAGGCTTATATTTAGCAGCATTAGAACAGAGCTCTCTGGGGCAAAAGTATTTGCTACTGCGCCTCTGACCCATATAAAAAGGTGGAGAAAACATCTAAACTTCATCATTTCATTTAAAAGAGGATATGGGGACCCATATCCTGTGACGGCTCACTCAGTGACACATGCAGTTTGGGGAGGTGGGGGGTTGCAGTGTGGTGAGCAATATGCATCATATACGGTCTAAAAACACACTCACACACACACACACACAGTGCATATCCTGTATAGCTGTCATAACCATGTACAATACATGCACCAAACAGTCAGTGCCAAGTATCATACCGAGCTAGCTGAAGGAACATGTGAGTGGGGTAGGGAGTGATAGGAATTGCCTGTAGCCTCCTTGACTAGTGCTCAGATACCAGCACTAATCACACACACACACACAAACTCCCACTTGCAGACGCAGAATCTCTTTTAGTTGCACTGGAGGAAAGGATGTGCGCCGCCATCCACCTACACACTTACCTTCACTGATGCACTGAAACTTACAGCATTTTTGCCAAGCACCACAAAAGTGCCTCTATCTCACTCAACCTCTCACTTCTGCTCTCTTTTCCTCTTCAAGCTCTCTCTCTCACTCACACACACACACACACACCTCACACAGTACACTAACTCATCTCACCACATCAGCACTGAACTGTGTTCGGCTGTGTTATGGGTTGTTCATTTCACACAAAAGCTACTATGCAACTTTTCACTATTGACGGCTTAAACACAGCCTTCTGATCAAATTGGTGGGTCAACAATGGAACGTAATTGTCGACCTAAAGTGTATGAAAGACTAATGCGCCAAAAGATAAAATATCTATAATATATATATATATTATACACACACTTAGCAATTACTGGCGCCTTTTTTTTGTTTGTTTTCCATTACCAAGTAGAGGGAATCAATTGTGCACTAAGCTTTGGGAACCAGTAAAAGAGGACATTTAACTTATATAGTATATAATATAACACAATAATTAATGTCAACACACAAAACACACTGAGTGTATTCTTGGGATCTAACAAATGTGCTAAATATACAATACATGAACAATAAATGCGCATGTGGTTTCATAAACTCCTATGCTGGGGATAAAAATAAGAGAAACCTGTTGAACCTCTGGCGAGTTTAAAAATTGCTTTGAGCTCTCAAACATGCAGCAACATAATCCAAACAAAACACAATGTTGTTATAACGACAATAAACGTCTGTGGTCGCAGTTAGACAATTTATCCAATTTCTGACTTCTGACTCCTTTTAGTTACTGACTAAAAGTGAGGCAAATATGAGAGAGAAGGAGAGAAGAGATATGAATATGTGTGTCTTTGTTGTATCTGAACAGAGGCTCGTGGGATGGAGCAGTATCTTGGATCGCAAGGGAACACAGATGCTCTGAGTTTCAAAAAACCCGCCTCACACTCCAAGCAAAATCATGCCACTCTGTTCCCACTCTGCAAAACTGACATACCCCGGCGCCTCCATCTATTCTGCTGCATGGTGACCGCCAAACAAGCAAACATACTTTTACAAATGAACACATGAACCATCTAAGTGTCTATGAAATGTGGTTTCATCATATTGCTATAATAATCTTTACAGCTCAAACTGTTGTCAAAAGTCAAACAAAATTCAACCACCGACAGGTCAATCTTTAATATATGCCAATATCATAGTAGTAGAGTAGGACAGATCTAAGTGTGAATGTGAGCACGAATACTGCCCTAATACGTGGCTCAGAGGCAGCCCTGCCATAACGCCACTTAACTATGGGACATCAAAGAGACAAACCCCAAGGGACAAGTGAGATAGTCCTGGAGACAGAGCTTTGATGAGCACGCAAAGCTATGTTTCATTATTAATAATGTCCCACTGTACTGACAAGAAAGTATGGCAGCTGTAGTGGATCTCAGTATATTCTAGACTAATAACTACAATTACTGTCCCTAATAATATTAATTTAAAACGCATTTATTGCTCATGTAAAGACACAAGTTCCCTAAAATGTATGGCAAATGTAAAGTCGTTAAGTGATGGTCGATTTGCTGCATCAGGGTGCATTCAGCTTGAAAATATGACCTACAAATTATAATTCTGTATAAATATTCAATTATTAAAGAAGCTGCTATGTGCATTTTAAAGACTTGGGTGAAGCTTGATGGTAGAACTAATGAAACTGTGCCTCTTCTTCAACCATTCAGAGGTGAGGTTTTAATATGTTTTAATACTCTGCAGTCTTGAAATAAGGACAGGTTCTCTCTACACTGTAGCACTCTCTATGAGGGACAAATATAGTACCCATTGCCACGGTTAAACCAGAGAAAGCATCCACACAAACAGCCATGAGACCACGAGGATACACACCTTCACACCTCTCTCCTCTCTTTCAATCCACATGCACCACGTGTAGAAGAGGAGGAACTATCAATGTGTGTCTCACATCTGCTGCGTTGATCGTGCGTCCTGTGCGTTGGCATTAGAGGTGTGTGTATGTGTATGATGAGCACCTGTGGAGGTGTGTTTTTGTTACGTGTGTGCGTGTGTCTTTTATAAGTTGAACACAGACTCACCGTCACAGTGGGGATGGCAGTGACAAGGGAGTAGACGAGGACGGGCGGCGCCTTGCTGTTGTCCTCTGGTCCTGGGTACGGCTTGGAGTAGGCTTTGTCGAAACAGAAGAAGCCCTGGACGTGGACAGGGAAAGTGTCCGTGTACTCAAAGTAGTACGCCAATAGAACAGTCCCTGCCATGATGACCAACTGGAAATAAAACATATTGGTTCCAGCTTTAGGATTGGATCCAGAGAAGTGTGCAGGGGTTGAAGGAGAAAAGACAGCCGCAAAAAAAACCAAAAAAGAAGTGGAAAATGTTGTCACGGATGAAGAAAAGGAGAGAGAGAAAGCTTTTTTCCTTCACAGAGCAAAATGATGGACGCTTCCGTAATGTGTAAAATGAATCAAGGGTGCGTGGAGAGATAGTGAGAGAGAAGGATGAGAGGCAGGAGGAGGGGGGGGGGGAGACAGGGGAGGAGGGAGGGAGGTAGAGATACAGGCAGGGGGAGACAAATAAGGAGAGAGATAGATAAAGAGGGGGAAAAAGAGAGATACAGAGCGAGAGAAAGATCCCTTCAGCAGTGTCAGTATGCAGAGTGGGAGGGTAAAGAAGCAAAGCGATCAAAAAATAAATAAAAAATAACGCTGCGTGGATGAAAAAAAGAAGAGCTGGAGGAATGGAGGGAGAGTGGGGATGGGGATGGGGGCATATAGGTTGAAACAGAGCAGAGCAATATAGAACAAGACATGGCAAGAAAGATAAAAACAGAGAAAACATATCTTAGAGGGGTAGAAGGTAGGAGGAGGAGAATTAAATGTGACTCTCTGCATAACTTAAGTTAATGCCATTCTTCCATTTGAATTATCAGCTGTGTGCAAAATATGAGCCATGAAGCATTAAATATGACCTTGATATTTGCTTAAAAATTAAATAACAAAGATGCGTTGGAAATTCAAAACAGATTGTGTGTGTGAGATGTTGAGAAAGAAGGGGAGGGAAATGGAGGGATAAACATAGAAGACGTCAAAGAAAGCATGTTATTCTGCACAGATGAGACAGATGCACTAGCACTAATTATTCATTTATACTCCAATAAACAGCACACTGACTCCTTTGCCCAGTTCTCCACATAAAAAAAAAACAAAAAAAAAAAAACAACAACAAAAAACATCTAGTTGTTGGTGGTAATAATTCATTTAATTTCACTGTTTCTTTTTGTTAGTAGTTTCCCAAGATTGTGTAGTTTTCTCAAAGATTAGCAATTCCAGTCTGTGTGTGTACATCAGGCCAAAAATACCATCAATCAGGTTCAGTTCTCACAGTTCAAACTCTGTTGGATGAAGCTATAAAGGTTCTTTAAACAAGATTTCAGACCATTATAGCAGCAAAGAACTCATTTCTGAGGATACAGAGGTATGATGGTGGAGTTTCTCTGTTTTTTTGGTCTTTGTTTAGATAACCCATTTGGTGCATGTGCGTGTTCGGGCTTGTGAGTCTTTCCTGTTAACCAATATGTCGTCCCAACATTTATAGATGCGTTGGGACCGCCCACATGTGCGATAACACAGCACAGTACATAGTGGGGACTTGGCTGATGACCTTTCAAAACATCCAAACATCTACTGACAGACTACCCATGTGATTCAGTACCATAGAGAGGAGTGTAACACATAACGCTCCTCAGCATTATCACACACACAAGGGTGAAATGAGAGAGAGGGGGTGACCCAATTCAAGCTCATTACATTACATGCTGTTCTACAACTGGCCTTTTCTGTTTCCTTCATGGCTATTGCATTTCTGTGGATGATTCCCTATATGATCTGTTCCCAGGGCACAGATGCACAGACCGTGTCTACTTCAATCTGTCTGTGTGATATGTCTTGGGCTTTGCACTAAGGGTCCCCAGTGAGGAGAGCATCATACCAGAGGGACGACAACACACATGGCCTGAGGCCCTGAATGGCAAAATCATTAGGGACACAAAACACATACACATTCACCACATGCACATAACCACACATGCTGGCAGTTCATCCAAACACCTCCAGCCTGGAGTTTAAATATAGTCCTGAAATATGAACCAACTTGTCCCTCTGTGTTTTTTCTGTAGTTGTTTCCATCTACATGAGCCTTGTGTGTTGCGAGTGAGTGGGTGAGTGAGTGTGTTTCTGCGTGCAGTGTGTTTGAATGTGTTTGCAGGTATGTAGTTGCATTCTCATGTCTGAGGAAGAACTTTGACACAGGGAAGCCATGGTGAACATTTCACTACATGATCCGTCCCTCTGTTCTTGCTAAGCTACAGTACAGAAGGCTTGGGGGAGGGAGCAAGGGAGTGAGACATAGAGAGGTGGGAGGAAGAGAACGAGGGAGGTCTGCGATCACCTATCAGAGTTTAAAAAACATTTGAAGACAAGTGTAGAAAAAGCTCCCTGGGAGATTACACATGTCATCCTGCATCGACTTTTACACTGGATGAGAATTAAAACTGGCTGAGCTTATTGACTGTACTGTCCATCTGAGCGCAGCAACAACATCTGCAAAATAATACATGAGATGACAGCAGCTGTAGCCGAACGCTCTCTCTCCGTTATGTTTTTCTTTTTGCAGTAAGGCTTAATCCTCCCCACCTGCATTAATATCTTCAACCAAATAAAGTGATCAAACTTTTCATTAATACAAATATGGAAATGCAGCCTACAATCAAAAATCCTCAATAAGTAAATAAAAAAAAAATGCTCTGTGCTCATATCACGTCTCCCACATGAACACCCCTCCCGAAAAAAAAAAAATTATAAATAAATAAACAAACAAACAAAAAAAACAACTTCCTGTGCACTCTGCAGTAACATTCAGTTTCATAAAGGTCAAAGTAACTTCAAGCTGATTGTTTCCACTCAACACACAGACACATCCTGCACAAGTCACCTTGGAATATTAATTTGCATTAAAATTATTTCTGAAGGAGTGTGTGCATGTATGGTAAGAAACAAGTGACAAAACATGAGCTGCAGGAAGGTCATGGAGGCTCCAGACAGGTGCAGGAGTGTTGCCTCTGCTGTTTACTCAGGGTCTTCACGTGGTGGCCTCCTTAAGGTGTTTGTAGCTCACAAAAAAAATTGCACACCTTTTTAGCTTCGCACATAACAGTTTCTAAGTTTATTTCCTATTTCAGAAACTATTTCTTCGCTTTTTTTTTCCATTTGCATCCCACTCAACAACTGAGGTGATTTGAAATGATTAAACTGTATCAGCAAACAGGCATTAATGGTGCTAGTTTGGAGGATACTTACAGAAGAAACAGATCAGACAAAATATGTTTTTTGATTTGATCACATTATTGTGAAGGTTTGATTAGGTTTAGAAAAAGTCTTTATTTTGGGATTATTAAATTCTAAAAGAAACAACCATTTGCTTGAAATACTGTATGAGGACAAAATCTCCTTAATTGTTGATAGGGCGAGGCATTAAAAACACCTAGCACTCTTCAATTTGCCAAAAATACTAGTTGAAAAAGGTATTCTAAATGTTACAGCTCGATCAGGTTTCATCTTTCGATTTAAATGTGAAATCAAATGACTAATGTGATTGGTTCCTGGCGCTGCTGATGCCGCTGATAATCAACACTCCAATCTGAGGCTGGGTGCAACTTCTGATTGTTGTCTGCACGTTGTTTTCATAGTCATGTCTATACAGATAAGATGTTCTGTCACTCACGTCTTTGGTAGGAAACTATAAACAGCTGCTCCAGGCAGTCAAACCCACACTAACCCGAGCTGCACTTAACTGATTGCCATGTGACTGAGGTAAGACCTCATTGCTTCACTGTTTTATGTGCTTTTATATACAAGAAATATGTTTGTAACGGCTAATCTCCCTATTGGTCAAACAAGAAATGTACATTTTGAGTCACCAAATACCAAAAACATGAAAGCAACAAAAGTATGAAATCACAAAATATTGTTGATGAGTGCAATATAATCATGAAAAAAATATCGCATACGTTGTGTTTCTTTGCTTGCAGGTGAATGTCCATATACCTGTAGCATGTGTTGAAGGACTAATTGTGCATTTATTTTTGCACAGCCAGCAGACATCTCCCTTTTCATTTTCTAGATCAAAATACTGCAAAACTGCATCATCTGTCCCATGTTTCCCTCTGGTGTGCAACATCTGGGCATTAGCAGGGGGAGAGGGGTGCTGCTTCATCTAGTGATTCAGTAATTGCTGGGAAATATAGAATATTTATGAAGTTGACAGCCCATTATATATAATGCATCAACTAAAGATGCCTCTGAATACTAAAATGTGTCACAGGGCAAAGGTAGAGACTCCAGTGGGAGGTATTTTGGCTCCTGGCAGCTGCATGTGTAAGGAGTTCATAGTTATCTATCTATCTTATCGTGTGAGAATATCACCTGGTTTGTTGTTGTCTCTGAATGTGAACATGATCATTTGGAATAGTTCAGCACTGTAAGTAATACAGCTGGTTTATCAGTTCTTCTGAAATTACAGAAAAGGACATTTTTAATATTGTGCAAGACTCTTCCCTCCAGCTCCTTCTCTGTTTGATCTCTGTTTGGCAGTTTGAAAATGAACTCAGTATCAGACATCAACCCTTTCCATCACTTCATCTTTTAGCCAATCAGATGTTCTTTTGAATTTAACAAATCATATCACAGCATGTCAAAAAAATCACTTCTGCCCACATAATTGTTTGACAAGTTGCATCTGTAGAAGAATACTTTAAGAATGCAGAAAAAGAAGCTTCTTGGATTTCTCTAAATGCACATACAAAAAGGTTTCAAAGACTCATGGATTACAAACTCCCACTCACACATAACTAGCTCTGTAAACATTCGACAGAAGTCTGAAAAAAACAACAGCAATTTTGTTTTCTCACATTTTTCTTTTTCTTAAAAAACCAAAGATGGGCTCACTAACCTTGTCGTTCAGAAAAAATAATAACCAGTACAGCTTAACAAAATTTAATATCCCAGCATTGGTAAACAGTTTTTTCATGAGCTGTGCTGATTTAGCATCACCAACTCATTGCCTATTTCACGGACAGGAATAACAAATCAGAGCTGAATCCCCATCAGATTTAGCAGCTAAAATTTGTCAGCATAAATTTAGCCACGGGATGAAAGCCGAGTTTATAAACATAACGCAGATTTAAGATGATGACCTCTTTCTGGTTAAACTAACAGGACTTCTCATGCCATGTAATTAAGGCTTATTGCTCATACCTCTGCACTTCAAAGAGAGTAAAAGCGAGAAAATCAAAGAGACTAATATGGCACTGATGTGACAGGAACAGAGGAAAACCTCCTGTCCTTGAAAGTCTTTTAACCAGAAATGAAGAAAATAAAATGTGACAATAAAATTGTGCCGTGGGTAAACGAAGGGCTACTGAAAATAGATGTGGGCATGTCTTGTGGGAGCAACAACACAAGTGGTGCATACCCTTGGTCTGTGTGGAGAGGCCAGATGGTACAAAAGTCAACTGATAAAGTCAAACATGTTTACGGAGGGTGTGAATATCTGGATCGAGACTTGGGTTGAGATGACAGTCCCCTGCTGGGGGGGGGGGGTGGGGTGGAGACATAGCACGTCACTTCACTCTGTCCCATCGTATGATGAGTATAAATATGATCTGAATCAGTCCCTGTGAAGGAGCAGGATTGAAAAGATATAGATGCACATTTTAGGATGAAGTTTTCTACACTTTGGTGAGTCCTGTACATCACTACACATAGCAAAAGATTCATGGCACACAAATCCCTTTCTTGCATTTTATGCCCTTGTCCTTGCTGGCCCGTCGCACTTGGAATTAAAAGACAGCACCACCTAAAAAAACAATGGCGTAACAAAAAGCTCTTCCAAACTGACTGACCAGATGTCTGCTCGGCCAAATGCTTCGGGACAGATTGATCAATTTACACCATTGTTCCCCTTTGGGACAACATTTATTGACTTTTAAGACCCTTTATTTTAAAAGCAACAAGTCATTTTAGATATTTTAGACAAACCTTGGTTACTGCAGGCACACTATCCTGTGTGCCTGATAATTTAACATTTAAAAATTTGTTCATTTCATAGCCATAATGACAGCAAAGCCAATACTAGCCATTAAAAGGCCTGTTTAGAAAATCAGTATTCTAGCAGTGCAGAGCAGAAACATGGAAGTGGCTGCTGGTTAACATGTAGTCTTAGGTTATAAGCTTCAGTTTAAAGTTCAATGTGTTACTTCCAGGGCTTTGAACGGGTTCATGGAACAAAAACAAAAACCAGAAACTTTTGGTAATTTGCCAGGAACAAAAAAAAAACTAAACCAAAAACTTTATATTTTTTTATGTTCTGGAACAGAATTGTTTATTCAAAAATAATGGTAACTGGTTAATACCAGTTTTTTTTTTTTTTTTTTTCGTTCTTGAAAAAAATATCTGACCTGATGGTTCACTTCCTGTCATTCCCTCAATGCATGATTAGAGTGAAGAGAAGTTTAGGCATATCACCAGCAGTCAAGGAAAAGGCAGTCTCCCAATCTGGATTATATTAATAAGAGGTTAACATTGTAGTCTATCAAACTTAAAAAAAAATGTTTAATTTAGACATTAATTTCATTAATTTGTTCACTTTTGCTACAATGTTGGAAAAGCTAGTATTAACTAGAGCTTAATTTCTTTGCTAAAACGCTGGTTATTCAAATTTTGGGCATTTTCACATTGTATTTAGATGGGAAGACATTGCAAGAATCCTATGCGACAGCATTTTTTTATATGACCCTGCGCCAACACGCAAAAAGCAGTGAGGCTTTTGTCTGACATGCAAGCAAATGAGAGCATTGATGGAGAGGGAGAGAGCAATGTGGACGCAGACCCTTCCGATGAAAATCAAAAAGAGCCTATGGTTGAAACTGACACTGTGGTCAGCTGTTCAGCACATACTTGGCGGTGGAAGATGGATGGAAAGACAAAGGGGGTGTCGAACATTAAAGCAAGGCGCGTTGCAAAAAAAGTTGTGCACTCCAAATGTTGTGGCCGTTCTCAAAAGAATGGGCCAGAAGAGGGCTATAGTTGATTGTCCAAAGAGATGACACGCCAGACACGGCATGCTTGACAGACTTTGCGAGCGAAGAACAGTTTGCGACGACGTGTCACCAACAGTCAATGAGCTGCATTTGAATGAATCAGAGTGGCTGGCCATTTCGAATATAGTCAGCGTTCTGAAACCTGCAGAAATCACCACTAAATGCATTCAGGCAGAACAGCTTGCTGCAGGTGACTTCTATGGCTTGTGGCTGAAGTGCGTGTTGGATACTGACTAAATTGACAGCCCCTTTGCCAAACGATTGGTCCAGTGCATGAAAGGGCGGCAGCATTCATCTTTCGAAAATGATGCATTCGTGGCTGCTTTATTTGTTGATCCGAGGTATAGGCTATTTCTGACAGAGAACCAAGCTGAAGTGGCTAAAATACATCTGTGCTGCACTTGGGAAGCCATCCAAAACTGAACTGTGAGCGCAGAAAACTGAGCTGAGCGCACGCCATCATCCTCGTCTGGAGGTGATGATGAAATAGAGCAGCTACTAATGGCCAAAGAAAGAGAAACCACTGCCGTATAAAGCGGCCTCAGTGTTGGATGCTTGTGAAAGAAGCACGTTTAAAGCGCAGCGAGAACGTTGTGCATTACTGGGCGTCCATGGTTGCAACAAATCCAGACTTGTAGAAACTCACAACGAGTGTCCCAGCGCTCAAAGTCACCCAGGTCAGCGTGGAACGCGCATTCTCATGTTTGAAGTGTATTTTTTCTACGCTCAGGTCGTCATTGAATGACGGTATCCTGGAAGATGTTCTTTTCATTCGTTTGAATCATCGGTTTGGATTGTAATGCACAATGCAGTAGGCCTTTGGGTGTAGTCAGTAAGCCTGTTAAACGTGCTCACTTTCAACTTCTTTCATATTGTTAAGTTAAATAGGCTTCAACGAAAATGGTGAATATTGCCCGTTTTTGCAACTGCACAGGCATTTATTTTTCATTATTACAATGTACTTGACAATTTTGGACATTTCTTTTGTAAGAAATATATTTGATTTTCATAATATCAGCTTTAGTCTGACATTTTTATTTAAACTGACATTGTACCATTTGTTATTGTTGTTAATGGCAGCTATAGCCCAATTTCTGTGCTATGACACACGTTTTTTTTTTTTTTGTCATATATATATATATATATATATCTAGCCATTTGTTAGGCGATGTGTTCCAATGGTAGCTGTAGCTGTTTATGCTATGTCCTCATATTGAGCTATGGGAGAAGTACTATGAAGATCTGCTGTTTGGCAATAAATGACATTGCAGAAATTGTTCTTGTCTTATTTCATGTAGTCTCTAAGTAACAGGCATAGGCCTTAACTACAGTGATGCAGCTTGCATAAAGCAGAGACCTAGTACTGTTTCCTGTAGGGTCAGGACATATCTACAGTATGTAGACTAATTGTCTTAATTGCCAAGTCCTAAAGCTACCTACCTATTTATATTTACAAGGAACGTTATTAACCGGCTCAGGAATGTCAGTTCTTGGGTGGAACGTAAAACCGGAAACATTATAATACAGTTTTTGTTCGGAATAAACCAATTGGCAAGACATTCTGGTTCAAAGCCCCGGTTACTTCATACTAGCTGTGCGGTTGAAAACATGTAATCGAAAACAGTCTCATTGGGACTTCATCTATATAAAATTTAGGCTTTCATGTTTCCTGATCATTTCCTGTCATTTACAATATAAAAAAAAGCCATGAACTGGCTTTTGCTGTAGTCCTGTTTCTTATCCCCCCTCGCTTTCTCACAGTAAATGGCTGATGCCTCTGTGTATCAAATATATTAGCTAAATACCTATCTGTTTTTTCATATAACTATTTCATCCATGTGAAAAGAGAACGCAAAATGAAATGTCTACATTGTCTATTTGTCTGTATTGTTGGGATGTAGTAAAATAACACTTCACCTTCATTTTTCATTTTCTAGCTCAACAACTGTCCAGTTTAAAGTGCATAATGTTGTGGCCTGGTGAGTGAGTGGACCCAAAAAGCAGGAGATCCCAACAGAAGGTTCCACAAAAGATTTATTCTAGGGAAAAAAAACCCAAAACAAACAACAACAACAAAACAAAACAAAAAACCCAGAAAAAGGACAAACAAAGAAGAGCTTGATTCTGCAGGTGGACAGTGGCAGGAGGCAGAGACTGGAGGCTGAGAGACCCAAAAACAAAAATTGATGTTAGAGAACACTCACGGGAAAAAAAAAAAAAAAAATGGAAAAAAAAAAATGGCAAGAGGTTGTGAGAAAGACTCTGGAGAGAGCGTGAACTGGCTCTAACGAACAAGACAGAATTATATGCTTCTAGAGTGAAGTTTGAGGTGGCTTTCTGAGGTGAGGGTGATGAGTTGATTGACACCAAGTGTGCCTGCTGCACCTCAGAACAAAGTAGGTCAGCCCCGCCTCCAGCATTCTCCAGCCCTGCGGGTAAACTCAAAGAAAGGAGAACAATCCAAAACAGCCAGTATAAACAAAATAAAAGTCCAGGCCATAACACATAATACAAAATCTCAAGAAGTAGTCTTAATTAGTGACGGTTAGTGTTGTGCTCCAGGATAATATGTTCTATACATAACTGTGTCTAATATTCTATCTATGTGAACTGCAGTGGCACACACCGCTGCTGTTAATATGAAGTTGCAGTACAAACATCCTGAAATGTACATAGTTAACACTGTATGTTCACAGCAGCACTGCTAACAGCTAAATCGCTAAATCTTCTGTTCTCACTTCGCTCTCTACAAACAACCTACATACTGAGGTGCCCCTGAAAAACACTGATCTACTTCTGTAATAATGATCTGTCCAAATTCCCAAACTCATCGCAGATCTGGCAAGGGAGATGATAATCTGTGTAATTTCCTGATTTATCCTAATGTCTAGCCTAATGTCCAATTTTTGCCACAATATCAACCAAACTCAGAACGGTAGACGCGTTAAGAATGGCTTGCCGGGCACCTGCCCAATTCCAATCCTGTCTCTGCACCCTCCCCTTCACAGACAGAGTACAATGTCATACTCACCAATGTGTAGGGAATATTTTTTTAGATGGAGAATGTAAAGAAACCGGCAAGCTTTGGGATGCTCTTGCCTTTATTGGGTAGAAGTAGGACATATTTTAGAGAGGAGATGGCAATCAAATCAATATTTGTCTAAAGTTGTAGGTTAGCAGGTTGAGTGAAAATCAAGACCCCCTCCAATGAATATCGAGTATTTGTCAGGGATAAATATGCCAAAGGAACCAATCCTGTCTGTTTTTGGGGACCAGAACCAGAAGTTTCAGGTTAACAAACAGCGTCAATAAAATAGATGCTAACTGTGCTAACTGCTCAGATAGAATTTGGTGACAACAGCTTCTTGGCCCTGTAACTTTTTAATAATTTTATCTTCCTTTTACATCTTAATCTGATGTTAATCTAAATCTTAATGTGATTAGATTTAAATTTTTCAGAATTCCTGAATTATGCAGAAAGTAAAAGGCAGAAACATGTTAATTCCAAATGATGATTTCACCTTTGATTTTGTCATGTAAGTTCATGTAAGTGAAGTGAGTTGATTTATGTATTGAATATACACACAGTTTACAGAACAACATTAAAACTCCAGGAAAACAGATATAGAGCAGTCAGGGTGTTTGCTGAAACTATGATATCGTCCAACTCTAACCTTTGTCAATAGGACATGCTCAGATAGACAAATACAACAGCAGCTGGTAGTCAGGGAAGTGACTGATTCCATTGATTATCTATACCACTTATCTGTCAGGGTAAGGACAAACAGCTTTCCATGCTCACACCTACCTAAACGTGCATGACTTTGGACTGTGGAAAGAAGCCAAAGTACCTGGATGGAACCCAAGGAGAACATGCTAACCACACAAAGGCTGAAAGCTCATGAATCAAACCTTCTGGCTATGGGGCAAAGAGGTGCCATCTTATATTTCTATACTTAAATTAGATAGGACACATATCGTTTCCACTTCACTATCACTCTTAATGACTTTTTGCTATGTACCACTAGCCATGCTAGTCTATTTTAGCTCAGAGACACTCATTGACAGTCTCGCACAGACGCATTGACACACATCGTTGCACATAAGGGAACAAACTCATACACACAACACCCCCAAAACCTCACATTCTTATATAGGAATTAGAGGTAAATGCTTGAGGGAAAGATTACTCTGATTGTAGCCATTTGTAGTATGTAAAATTAACATGGCTGTCAAGAAAATTAATGGGCTTGACTGCCGCCTGGTGTCACTAGATTGAATTACAACACACTGAGCAGGATTTGTGCAAAATAGATGAGCTGATTTGTTGAAAACAGTGGACAAGCTGGAGGGGCAGGGTCTTAAAGAGAGGAATGGGAAAAGTAGCAGAGGGAAAGTGGAAGAAGATAAACAGACAGAAAAAACTGTTAATGAGACTTAGTATATCACAGAATGCGGCACCGCAAATCCAACAGTGCCGCTGGGAAATAAAACCAAGAGGCAGAAGAGAAAGGAGAAAACAGCATCGGAGAGAAGGAGGTGAATGAGACTAAATGAGGATCCATGAAAGACTGAAAAGGGTGAAGTGGAGAGAAGCGTAAAACACAAAAGCGGAAACAAGGAAAAGAAAAAGGATCAAAGCAGACATTCATCTTTTAAGCACCCACCAGCACTCCTCACTTCTCCCTCTGTCATCTTCAAGCTCTTTTGTTTGACTGATTACTGGGTGCATTTTATCATCATACCTTGTTAAAGTTAAATTCATCAGTTTGGTGTTTCTCCTGTCAAGAAACATCTTTCTGCAATCATTTTCAAACCCACACACTCCGTGTCTCCCCTTCCTTGCTGCGTTTCCTCCCCTGTCTCTCAATCATCGTCACTGTCAGAAGTATTTATATCTGCTCTCTCTCATACTCACTGTATCTACAGTATCAGCTTCTCTCTCTGTCTCCCTTCACTCATCTGCTCTTCCTTTCACATCTCTTTATGGAGATGCATCTTAATGCCAGTGGACCACAGACTCATGAATATCACATTTAAAACCAAACAACAACCACATAATTCTACAAAATCCTGAGTCCTCAAGCACACACGCCCCCACATCTTTACAAAACAAAGAACAATAGCAGATGCGGGGTCACACACACAAATATATGTGTGTGTATGCCTGCATTGCAACATTTTTTTTAAATTCCAAATCTCTATATTTACATGTATAAACATATGGTTATGGTTGTATATGTGGCTGTGTGTGTGTGTGTGTATATATGTGTATATGTGTATGAAGGGTTAGGGTTTTTTTTTTTTTTTTTTTTTTTTTTCAAAATAAGCATGAGAAACTAACCCCACATACCTTTGCTGTTTCCATTGTGTGTTAATAGTTATGATGATTGAGCATAAATGGCCCATAAAGAGGTTAAAGGAAAGTTAAAAATAACGTTTAAAAAGAAAGAAATAGCTTTAGGCACTACTCTATCTGCAGGACTGCCTTTACATTACAACTGAAACTCACAGAATAATTTAACTCTGAAAAGTTAATATAAAAAAAGAGTACAAGCGGAAAAATTGGGAGTAGTTTGGTTGGGGGGGGTCTTAGTCTTGGCACAAGTAAAAGCGTTTTGTACGAAAGAGCTTTAGAAAACAGTAGATATATTCAAGAAATGTGTTGCCTTGAGGTAGAGATGTACTCAGTGTCAGACCCAGCAGGGAATATGGATGAAGTAAGCACATGGTGAGAAGAAGATGTTTTGTTGTTGGCAACTGTGGACCTGATGCATTTACCATGCTGTTTTTCGTTGGAGCAACTTATGCTGCTGTACTGTCATCGCACCAAAACTGGTGAAAGATGCTACAGGCCTCCCAGACACATGTCAACACATACTATTTCAACAAGCAAAATAATTGTTTCCTCAAGTCAGGGGACTATGAAGCTATGATCAGCAAAAAAAACAAAACAAAACAAAACAAACAAAAAGAACAAAACAGAAGTTTGGTTTCTAATGATTAATAGCAGCAGTGCCTCCTTTGACATGTTATGTTGGAAATGTACTTCTGAAAGAAAACTATTTGTACCAATTACAAATCATAAGGTCAGGGCAGATGGTGGACATGTTGGATTTTGACACTTGGAACTGATGTCTCAGATAAGTTCTTCACATTTACATTTGCAGTTTCTGTTGTCAGATCATAGACTGAAGAACAGCCTGTGCAGACTAATTCCAATTTTATGACTGTGACATTCTCTGACAAATTCTCTAAACACAACAACTGTGCTACGGTGTAGGCTTTATTCACTTATAAAACGATCACTAAAATATTTACATATAAAATGACCATTAAGAGAGATATATCAGCTGCTGTGTGATTAGTGAGTGGTGTGTCTGACTCTTTTCTACAGACCATTTGCTCAGAAACTTCTTCGATTTGTCGCAGTGCCTGTTATTGAAAAAGGAGTCTCTAAAGGGCTATGAAAAGTAAGTACTGAACATTTCACAGCAAAAACGCAGAGTTGGCAAGGTTGCATGATCTTGCCAAATCATTTTGAAAGAGTAACAACCAATGGGGGTACTCCAACACCTAGTCAACCTGCCAGTGATGTGAGGTTGTCAATCCGTCACACATTAAGTTGGCAGACCTGGTGGTGTAATTTAGTCAATAAATCAGTGAAGGACATTTGCGTCCAAGGCTGGTCTGCAGAAATACAAAAGGGACGAAAACTGGTCCTATTCCAGTCTTGCTCTTTTCAGGAGTGGACTTTGTAGTTAGTGCAAATGTGTTTGAAGACACATTTTTATATCAACATTATGAGACCTCCTGCATGCGCTGACCATTGGACAGCAGCCATAAGTATCTGGTTAAAACAGAGCGGGGGGAGACTAAAACTTCATTTAAAATGTATATTTTCTGTTGAATCAAAAAAAGTCAAGAGAGAAATATTACTCATTAAGCAGTAATTACTTAGCAGGAACAAACTGGGGCAACTATGGGGAAGCTTGGAAATGAGAAGATGCAAGCAGACACGAGCCAACCCTTGAGACAGCACAAGCCATATACCTGAAATATTATGTGGTCTGATGCTCAGCGGTCTGTTTACTTTACAGAATTCACTGTGCCACAGCAGGATGCAGCCAATGAGGCGTGAGGAAGGAGCGAAGAAGAGGATGCTGCTCTAAGCTGGCAGCCTAGGCTGAACAGCAAAGCCGCTGAGCCTGAATGTACACTGCAAAGGCTGGGTGCCACGAATTAGTAGCTATGGTAGCCACCAAGAGATAACAATGATTATTATTACATCTAACCACTGCAACAGCTGAAGCCACACTACTGTTAATGCAAGCTGTACATTCAGTGAGATCCACCACTTGTAGTCGCTGTGACTATTTAGTAATTTGGCTTTAGCACAGATTTTCACAGCAGACCCGGCTGGCCTAGATCACACCAATTCACAGCCCTCTTCCCACCCACCAGCGTCTGAAGCGAGTCAGGAATCAGTTGTATCAAAATGACTTTTTAAAAGAGAGGCCTTTGAAGCAGCGCCTCTGTTCGGCCCCGGACTAGTCTCTTGTGTGGCCTCACAGTGCGACAGCAGCACACAGTGAAAACAAGAGAGACAAGTTGGTGTAGAGATAAAGAAAGGATAGAAAGAAAGTCAGATCTACTTTCCACTATGTTGTCTTCATCTTGCATTGCTAGAAGTGAAATTGTATGAAATCCGATTTTAATCTGGCAAAAGAATAAATGCTGCAATAAACAGAGGGAAGAAACATTGAAAGTCTGAAGAGAGGGCGAGGAAGATACAGTGATCAAAATTAGAGATGGTAGAAAAGTCTTGGCATAAAAATCTGCAGTGAACAGTAGAAGTAAAAAGGGAGGCCATTGTCATACAGATAAAGGAAGCGGAAGCACAGAGAGCAATAGTGAGACATAGAGAAATGGTTTGTGAGGAAAAATAGAAAAAGTGGGTGAAGCGGAAACAAGATCACAAGAGAGGAAGAGGAATAAGACTGTGTTTCAATCGAGAAGAAACGGGTAATGAGATGCTAATGTAACAACAAAGGAGTGAGTGCCCTCTGGGAAAGCTATGTTACAACAAGCTACCTCTGTGTGAATATAGCAGAGGGGGGTGGAATCAAAAAAGGGCTTTATTAAATGACTGCAAACCACACAGACTCATTCAGGTGAGCACAAAGTGACTAAAATTCAAGCCAAATTCAAATCATCCCACCTCCCATAAACCAAGTGCAGTGGCTGGAGATTAAGTTGATTAAGTTGACAAAACAAAACGTGATGACATCTCGCTGACCACCAGTTTGTCATATGAGTTGAGCGTGAGGAAAAGGTACGCTAAGGACAAGCACTATTTGCCTGCACAAGGAAAGAAAGGCTCAAGTAGGTGAATTGGAACAAAGAGCACAACAAAAAGAAATGAGACCCATGATGAAACATTCAAATGAGGAGATCTGTGGAGGATGAATGAGGAGAATGGAGGTCCTTGTGAGAGCAGGTTGGCCTTTGAGTGGGAGGGGGAGATGAAGAGTTACAAGTAAAGGGGAATAATGGAGAGATCCATAGTGCAGAAGATGTAATTACTTAAGGGAATAAACGCTAGAGAGGAGTAATGTGGAGGATCTTCATGAAAAGAATGACTGGGCAGTACTCAAGAGATCGTCAAAGAGAATACCAGAAGACGGGAGGTGCACCACTGACAGATATAGGCCCAGAGATATTCTAGACCAACTATGAAAAAAAAAATTGAAAGCTGGAAAATCATTATAACAAGTCCTCAAGAGGATGCTGAGAATGAGCCAATACCGTCGCACAATGAAGGAAATAAAAGCAAGCTTAAGACCGTGCATAAACCTGCAGGGATTGGGGGATATTTGTGCTATAAAGAGATGCAGCAGCTATAGAGGTGTGCTGTTATGTAGAAAGGGTGTTGGATTCATGTGTCGGATGGGGCACAAAGCAAAGATGAAACGCTATTGTATGATGTCAAGAGGATGTTGTGAATGAGTAAATGAGTATGAAGTGAGAGAACAGCAGTGGGGTTTAAGAAAATCCTCAAAGAGATTTGGTTCGAGATGCTGGGTGCTATTTCAGGCATACTAAACAATGATATTATTTGCTAACAACACTTTTTAGCACACATTTATAAATAAGGCCAACCTTTTTCATGATCTGCTTTTGCCTAAGTTTGTATCAGTAGCTGGCACAGAAAACATCAAAATCCATCCTCATCTCTTTTGTTTGTCTGAGGGCCACATCCACTAGTGGGACAAGTCGAAGGAAGAACAGTTTAATTCCCAGAATGGTGGAGACATAAACACATAAACAGGATGCTACTACCACGTATTTGTACACTTTACTTTTAAACATACATTATGACATTATTATCTTTTATACCTATTTTATTATTGTAAATATGCATGCTCATTTTCCTTGTAGATGTATTTTAATCCTTACATTTTATGCTTTCAAGCTGCTAAAAGGGACCACTGGAAAACAAAGTTTCACTATATCTTTCTATGCCACCATTTGACTCAACAATTTTTGCCAAGCTTAAACTTTAAAATGTTCTCATTTTTATTCTAAATTCAAAAGAAAGACTCAATTTGAATACTGAAAACAGCTCATTCAGCTATTGTTGCTATAGCTTTGATAACCTGCAGGCCTGTAGCATGTTTGAGATGGCGCGGGCTAATTGGGTTTCCGTTCTTAATTAGGCCAATTAATTAGCAAATACAGCTGAGGCCACGAGCACTCCACAGGGTCATTTAGGGATTATAACGAAGAGAAGAGTCGTGGGAAAAGTAGAAGAAGAAAGAGGAAAGGAATCTGGGAGGCTATGAGGAAAAAGTTAATTCGAAAGAACATTTATTACTAGAATACCTTAGCAAAAGTTCCCTTCACCCTCCTGCTGAATGTTATCACAGAGTCATAGACTGAGGCTAATTCCCCAACTGTGACAATTTAATCAAATCACTCACTTCTTTTCAGAGTCACTGAATTGAAAATAGAGCCTGCTAATTGATGTAGTCTCCCAACTGGCACCCATTGTTGCTAATCTGCGATGAGAAACATGGGAAATGATAAAAGTGAATGAGATGTGGGCGAAATGGAGGAAAAAGAGGAGAGAGAACATTCACAGCTCCAGGACTGTGAAATGTGCTTGAATCTGTCCATTTCAGCAGTGTGACTCCCAACTTCCCTGAGGTTTTTCAAACTTTCGACACCTGCAGAGATCATGGCTGGCTCAGTATTTCTACCAACTTGTGATAGAAATAAAAATGAAACTATGCAGCATGCTGGTCACAATATCACTTCAGGTAAGCCTGAGATTTTTAGACTGAAGAGCAGAGTAAAGTCAAAGCCAAATCCAACCAATATTGGCTTCAGGTGAAATACTTTAAACTTTCTTGTCAGCTCAAATTTTCCGATGAGTCAAGTAAATGATACTGGTTATTGCTCCCTAATGAACAATATATATATCCAAACACTCACCTCCACAAAGAGGAAGCAGGGCACGATGTAGGTGCTGGTCTTCTGCTGGCCTTGGTCTCCAGGAAGGTTTTTCATCGCCCTCCTCTGAGCTGACAGCCGACTGTCAATCATCTGTGGGGTCAGAGGTCATTGTAAAGATTCAGTTTACTACTTCAAATAGTTTAAATTTGACGTTATGTGTGAGCTTTGCAGATACCGTGAGAGCAGTCTGGGCAATGTTGAGGTTTACAAAAAAGAAAAAAAAAAAATAGCCTGCCTGTAGATAAAGGTTGGTTGGATTTATTTTGAAAGAAATAGGCATAAATGTCACCTTCCTTTAGCCACTTAAGTTTGTCTCAACGCTGTAATGAGTCAGTAACCAGTCACTAAACAGCCATCTGAATTCCAGGTGATACGACAGTGTAAACACTGGTCTGAATATATTCAGTGCCTGGCTCAGTGTAGATATTAGTGAGAGAATATTTACCCCAAATTATGCTTTTGGCTGTGCGTACCTCATGCTTTGGTGGGTCCAGTTAAACTGGGGTTTGCACTGATGCTACAGTACCCTTATTTCTCAGGTAATGAACAAAGTTGATGAATGGACTGTATGTGCCAAAAACTACGTAACTATAAAATACTCAGCCGTGTAACTAACAGTTGAGTGCTGCACAGGTACACTTGACTGATACTATAATTTCCACGTTACACTACTTTAAATTTACTACTGCAGTTGTTTTTAACCAAAAGAAAGATGTGGTCAATATAAAATATTATCAACTAATTAATCATCATTTATTAACGATAGTTTATCAGTAATGTGTAAAGCAGTTGAATACATCCTTATAGTTTAGACAAGATTAGATTTACCTTTATTTATCTCACAATGGGGAAATTCAAAATAAACTCAAGTTCCACCGAGATTTGAACTCGGATCGCTGGAGTCCAGAGTGCTAGCCTTCACAACATGGAACCACAATGAGAATGCTCCCCATCGGGGATCCTGGTCTTCTGTGTGACATTAAACAGTCACCAGCTAACCCTAACCCTAACCCTAACCCAGCTATAAAAAACAAAACATTGCATAACCTCAGCTACATTTGACCATAGTGTAGTTTTGTTCAATAAATAGATATCATAAGAATGAATAATTATAATACTAACATGTTATGCATTTTATATGTGAAAGCCACATTCAAACAAATCATTTTCAGTTGGGGTCTCTTTCTGAGAGCGAAAACAAAGATAAGTCACTGTCAACAGATCGGCTTATGTATAAGTTGCTCAGAGACTCTTCAACGTGGCACCATATATCAGATGAAACCTTCAAAGTGAACAACAGACACAACGTATCTTACCACTGAAGATCTATAATCTTGGAGTCATAATGTGGAATCCATCCATTAATAAACCAGAAACCAACAACACATCCGATAGCCCTGATATATTAAGTTGTTAATTTGGTCACTAATCATGTCTGATCACAGAGACAGAATCCTTTCACTATCCAACGTCAGAAAAAAATCTACAGTAAGTTACACTTTACCACAAGCACAAAGTCACTCACCCTTGTACAGAGATGCCAACGTAGACATATTCTGCATTCAGAATCTGCAAATGCGCGCACGCACACACACACACACACATACACACAGGTGCAGATACACATACACGATTGCAAGGATGGGGGGTGGTAAGGCTGAAAGGAGGAGAAGTAGAGTGGAAACAGAGGAGTGATGATCAAAAACAAAAGCCTGACAGAAAGAGATAAGAGAGAGGCAAAGTCATGATGCAGACATTTGGAGAGTCTTCAGAAGTAAACAGGGTGGGGTGCATGCCAACACACTCAGCAATGAGAAATAATAGCGACTGGGGGATAACAGGTAGAAGTTGAAGGGAAAACAGCTCCAGTACTAAAAATGACACCAGTAGGAAGCAGGGAAAGAGATTGTGAGGGAAGTTACAACAGGAAGGTCAGTTTAGGAGATGCTCTGGGATTTATGACGTGCAAATAACTGCACTTGTGGTAAATTAATTCAGTGTCTGACCTTTTTAAAGTTTTTGGGTGCTTCAGAAGCCGTTCAGAGGCCTTCAGTAGTACAGATCCTCTAAATCAAACTGCAAACTCAAACTTTGAAAACACGATGTTATCAATCATCCGGCAAAAGCTCTCTGCAATCTTCAAAATAATTTTATTAATTCGAACAGCAATTGGTTTTCCTTGCAGATATCAAGCTTACTCCCTCATCTCCACGACAACAATTATCTCACTGACTTAATGGCTGAGGGCAAATCTCTGCTGCCTTGTCAGCCAATTCCTCAATCAATGATCATTACAAGAGCAAGGGGAGGAGGCCTCGCCACATGGTTGGAATGCATCCATTCCTTCAGAGTGGACCTGAAAACCTCAAACAAATAATAAAATATGAAACAATGAAACGGCACTAATTGATGAAGTAAATCCAATCCTTCAAAACACATTTTAAAATGTATTTGAAATTAATTCTTTTTCATAGAGATAAAATTATCACCATCTTCTAATATGTGATTAATAAGTGTATATTTGCATGTGAGGAGTAGGAAATTATTTCTATTGAACATTATTGGAAAATGTTTTACACAGCACCAAAGCATATGCATTAATAACTAAAACATTAAAGATGTAATAACCTTAAACTTGAATTCACTTCGACCTTCTCTCATCTGGAACAGCATAAGAGGAAGTTTTAGCTCACACGTTATTGAAGCGCACCAGCCATTTCTGAACCAGCAACAAATTGACATTCAAAAAATTCTGTTCAAATCCCTTTGAAATGTGTGGTTCATTTTTAAAGCAGCCTACACACAAAGAATGCAGCTGTCTGATATGCACAGCTACAGAATAATGGTCCCTTCAATCCAGGATTTGGAGATTAAAAATTATCATCTCTATAAAATCGCCCCAGGTGTTGTCACAGTCTCAATAAACTTGAACTTCAATTATCTGGCTATGGTGTCCCTCCAGGCAGTTTCTGGCCTACGTCACAAATTTATCATCACATTATTTAGAGCTTCCTGTAAGAGATTTGTATGGCTACAAATCATCAAAAATGTCAAAAGAATGTCTTTTAGACATGTATATTTGCATGTGTGTGTATGTATTCAATGTACAGCGTTAAGATGAGTGACATGTACAAGCACGAAGCAGTACAGACTACACTCACTGTGTTTAAGTACATGAATTATTCATTCTGTGGTTCATATACTTGTCTCCACCACCATTTCTCCACTACCACCAATCTGCCTCACGGGAAGCATTAACCCACTGTCATCCTACTAAGACAACATAAATAAAAGCTTCTACTAAGGGCGAGGCTCAGCCACAGTATTAAATGTTTTGACTGGTGTAAGGGCATTCGTGGACACCAAGTCTAAAGAGACTAGGTTACAAGTTGCAGCAGAAGACCATCTGATTGTCTTCATACATACATCACACACAGAAGGTTGTCTGCTGCATTTCCAGGTATTTAAAGCATCTGTTTTTTTTTTAATTCACCCATCTTCCAAAGCAGCCAGAGGCAATCAGCCATAAGGCTGCTGTGACTGATTGTCTCTTATGTTGCTGTCCATGTTGCTCACCATGACATGCATTCTTCAGGCTCGCGCTGGCAGAAGCACAAACAAAAGACCCCCTCACTATCTCATTGGAAAACGCTTGCATACACACATTTGGAGATACTGCTGTTTACAAGCCAGTATGCATAAACTCGTTCCCATACAAGCACACAAGTGACCATCACTGCAGTATTCATTGCATTACATGTAAACTTGGATGTCAGTCCAACAAGTGGTGCCATACAGCTGGTGTGTGTGTGTGTGTGTGTGTGTGTGTGTGTGGAGGGGGGGGGGGGGGGGGGGGGGGGGGGGGGGTATCCTGAATTCCTGCTGTGAACCTCAGGTTCAACAATGGGGGTCATAGAGATGCACAATAGAGATGCAATCATACTCTTTCACTCTAGCCCTCTCCCTCTCTCTCACCCTCTTTGTCTCTCTCTTTCTCTCTCTCTCTCTCTCTCTCTCACACGCGCGCACACACACACACACACACACACACACACAGGAACAATCTGTTTCCGAAAAGAGAAATCATGGCAGTGACTGGCTTCAGAAACTCTTACCTTAATTCTCTGTGTGTTGCACAGTGACCACTGCTTCTTCCAAGCCCCCGTCTTCAAGAGAATTTGCTCCTACAGCAGACTCCCATTCTCTGGTTTCGGTGGGCTCTTAGCTCCGCTTCTTTCTCTTTCCCCCTTATCACCTCTTTCAAAGCAAAACCACCTCTCACTTCTGCCGCTCCGCTACTGACAAGCCAGCAGCTCTGAGTGTGAATGGAAAGAGATAGAGAGCTTGCCCAATGCCAAGGACCAAGCCTCCAGCCAGCCCAGTCTATATCTCACTACACTCTGCTGCTAGGTCGCCAAGCTAAATATGATGATCTTCAACAGCACTTCAAGGCTAATTAGTCAAGTGAAGGGATCCACTGGCTTAGAGAGGGAGGCTGCTCAGCACAGTTGCCGGTGGATACAAAGAGAGGAGAGGGAGGGAGGGAGTGTGTCATCGTGCATATCTCTGTGTGTGTGTGTAAGAGAGAGAGAGTGAGAGAGCGACAGAGAGAGAGATCTTTTATGCCTGTATGAGAGAGAAAAAAGGAAGAAAAGGCAAAGAAGGAGGAAAAAACAGATTAGGAAGAGGGAATAAGAGAATGAGAGAAAAAAGAGAGAGATGTGGAGAGAGTAAGAAATGGAGAGAGAAGGAGGGACTGTATGTATGTCAGAGGCTGAGGAAACACAGTGGCTAAAATGGTAGACACTGTGCACTTTAGTACCCCCTAAAAAAATCACTATGATACTGGCGAACACAATGGGCTCAGTGAGTGTAAAGTGCAGCTCTGTGTGTGCCTCTGAGTGTGTATTTGAGTGGTTTAATTATAGGAAAATCGTAAACGCAAAATAGGGTAAAATAGGTAAGAGTAATATGAAGTTATACTGTCAATGTTTTGTCTTTGTCCATGAGAAGCGTTTTTCTGTACTCAACTTGAATAATATTGTGAACTGAGGGAAGTAGGGTTCACACCGTCAGGCAGTAAGGTGAACGATGAACGATCAAGTGGAAAAGTGGGACACATCTTGCACGTGGCCCTATGTGGGTCAAGGGCCCTCAGGTGCACCATCAGTGTTGGCTCTTACGCAAGTGTGTGTATGCGGGACTGCATTTTTTAAAATCAAACTCTCTGCGTCCCTTGGGGTTAAAGCATGGACAGGGTGTGTTTCTCTGCGTGTGTATATATTTACGCGTGTTGGTAGACAAGGTCTAGCGGCCCTATTCGATTGCTGGCCAATGGGAAATTTCTCAAATGCATTGCTGCACAAGTCTGCACTTGGTGTGATTGATCTTTGTGTCTGCTCTTCCACTGTGTGTGTTAACATTATTCAAATTTAAACATATATTCAAAATATGCTTATTTATCCTCTTTTCAAACGTTAGATAAAAGGATCAATGCCATTTAAATGTCAATGAGTATGAAGCTGCAGTCAAAAGATATTAGGCTTTGTTTAGTACAAAACCTGAAAACAGCTGGCCCCGCTCTGTCCAAAATCTAGCTACCCACACATCTCAAGCTCACTAATTCCCATGTTCCACAAGTGCATCTTGTTTAATTCATGATTTAGTGCTTAGCTGGGCACATTCACTTCATACAACAGCTGGATGACAAGTCCAACATAAAATCCTCCATGTAACGCTTACACTTTCTTTTGCCCACAGATTAAACAGATAATATATGACATGTTAATTCATGAGCTTTCAGATGGCATAGATATTGACTTTGTAACATTTGTACATAACATGGTTAGCCTCATTCCTCCGTATCACATTTATTTAGTCAAGGCAGATGTCCACAGATTCTAAATCTGGTTCAACTCCAGCTTTCTGCATCTTAAAAGGAAGTTGTGTTTGTAACTATACCCAAGTGCTTACTCGTGGTGGGAATTTTTAGTTCTCTTTAACTCGTGTCAATTAATTAAACATATTATAGTTATATAGTAGTCTAAAATTGACTATGCTTATAAAACATGAATGTTCTCATGAAACCTTTGAAAAGAAAACACATAAGGATAATGTCAAAAATTCCAAACTATTCTGCTGAATTAAAGGATATTATCTCTTACTATACTACTTTTAAAATTGTACATCAGAATATCAATAATAACTTCCTCACTTTTAGATGCCATTAAGAAAAATAAAATCTCAGTAAAGATGACATGAGATATGGGATCACTCTTGCCAACACAAATTTCCAGACTTTTAAGATAAATGTATCAAAAACAACATTATAAAACCCTCTTACTGCACTCAAAGAAACCCTCTAGAGAAAGGGACTAAGAACTGCTCACCATAAAATGTTTTCTTTTTTTCTCCCTGAGAAAGATGGAAATCACATGGTGTCACAGATGTCATAGCTCCCATGGTAACTCTCTGCAATCATAGAGCAGAAAGATGAGTGATGAAATGCGCATACGTAGAAATACGGGTCCACTCTTACTTTTAAAACACATACATACGATGTTGATGAAACAAGCGGTCCTTTAAAAATGGCCTTGCTCACAAACCATTCAGTTGTCATGTTTGAATGACACCACTTTCACAGGCTTGGACAAATAAACACACCTCTTGTACTAGTCTGACTCAAAGCTGTCTGACACAACAAAATGTTTTTTATTGTGAATGAAAGCAACAAAAAAAAAGCCAGCTCAAACAGCAAAGCTTATGTCTATAATGACATGAAATGCTGATCAAATGCTCCAACAGTTAATGAGACTATATAGTACATTAAAGATTAACGTTGACTTTGACTCGATTTGATTTGCTGACGCTCTTTGGTGGACACATGGTGTCTCCAGATGGCTGGAAAATGATCCTGTTTCTTTGATAACTTATGAATCAAAAATTTAGCAGGTTTTTACCAGCAGTTATTTGCAGAGGTCTCCTAGTCGCCATAAGAAATGGACCAGGGATTTATAATGGGCTGTTACAGCAAATAACGCAGCTTCAATTTTAAAATATATAACTTGCTCTTTGTCAAACACTTGAGATCCAGATGAGATCCAAAAACTGGCTTAAACCCAGATAAAACTCTATTTTGAGTTCCTGGCAGACAGCCACAACACCAACTTATGAGCACAGAGAGATAGGATGTCACCAAAAGAAACAGAGAATGAATATCAGAGTTTTGGAATGTTTGGGAAAATGTTCATGAACAACCTACAGTACACAAATATATCACATTGGTATAGACAGTTTAATGCTGCCCTTTAAAACCCATAACAACAGATGATTTTCCATAGATAATGACTTTCAGGTTAAAGGTTTAATGTACACCTGGTGGCAAGGACAAGGAAAAAACTGCACAACACTTCAGTAAGCGCATTCATTTCTGTCTTTCACAGTCTCCCAAAGGACACCTTTATCTGGTATTATAGGTTGATGCATATGATATAATAGTTCTTGTATTCAATGAAAAGGGCAACACAGGGATGAGACAGACGTTGTCAGACGAGCACACCAGGGTACACGGGGTACATGGGGGAGTGCGTGTGGAGCCTACAAAGGAACACACACAAACATAACCACGTCTGTGCACACACACTTAGATTAAGGTAAATTTTCTTTTTAACAGAGTAAGAAGAGATGAGAAAGAAACCCCACTATATACATATACTCATAGACACAGCTGCCAACACATATACAAACTTCATTTTCTTCTATTACATGCTGGCTTTTGAAATAAAAAGGTCACTTTTCCACCTTAACTTAAAAATATCTAGACCTGCACTATACATTTGTATTTCAGAGTACTTATATTATTTCAAATGCTTTCAGCACTTTCAAAACCTGGTCAACCTAAAGCTGTAATTTTTATCATGGTAACGATTGCTTGCTTTTTTTTAGCTGTTGATGATGTCATATTCAATGCATTGCCATTGTCATTCCCTGCCAGCAGCTCAAAATTGATTTAGATTTATTCACTTTAAGCCATGTTTTGGTGATTGTAGTTTCAACTATGTATTTTAACACATCCTCTGCCCGCTGAAGAGAAAAGCATTTTTAAGTGAAAGACATTGATCACAACCTGGGGTTTTGCAGAATAATTCACGTCTTGCAGCAGGGACACAGTATTTTCACTTGGTTATAAGGCACCAGTCTGTCCTTCAGATGGTCAACATATTTCTATTTCACTGACAAACATCATCATCATAAATGTCCACAATATGAACTCTATCGCTAAATAAAATACCACAAAATATTCATATTACTAAATCAATTGCTCTCATCCCTTTTTTACATGCTGAATGCGTTTGAGCCCAAATGTGCAGAAACAAAAAGTGCTCTTTTTTACAGGACCCCACACTAGCACATAGAAGCACACAAACAATTAAGCAAAGAGCTGTGTTCGCAGGTGCTGGCCCTTGTATACATGAACACACAAAAGCACGTGCGCTCAGTATTGTTAAAGAAATGTTGCTACACCAACAAAACCTGCAAAAGGAAACAAAAGGAAGTCAGACTGTTTTTCATTTTGCTATGGGAAAGCCATGCAATATGAGCATGTGTGCTGCTACTACCTGGCTGTTCATGTGAAGACTTTTTCTTGTCTTGGGGAATAAGAAGTAGGCCGAGTCAGTGCATGTGCTCATTTCAACACTATCACTGTGGATCGCAGCCAAAGACTGTCTAGCTTCAAATTACCGTGCTTGGGGATTTAAGCTTTAAAGAATTAATCGGATTTTTTTTTTTTTTTACCAAAATAGGATTATGAAAAAGATCCAGCACAGGTCAACTAAGATGTAATTTATGAGCCTAAAAGACTGACCATCTCTAAAGATGTTGTTGCACAAGCCCTTCAGGCGTTCATACCCTAAATTTGGGCAAACTGAAAATGCAATTAATCAGAAAAGGAGTGTATTGTAGAATAAATTAAACATGAGTGGAATGAAATGTACATAAAAAAATAACTTGGCCTATTTTGATCATGGACCTATAGAGTGTTTGAATGGTCTCATTGGTATTATGGGCCATAAGCTAAAAGGCAGATGCCGATTATGGGCCCAGATCTAAGCAAGATATCATATTCCGAATGAAGCCCATCTGAATAAACATAAGAAAATGTTAAGAAATATCTTACTCACAGCAATGAATGATATGACATACAGTTGAAATAAAATCACCAATTACCAAAGCCTGTGAGACAACTTGATAAAAGCAAATCACAGCACAGTGTGCTGATGGTGTATGTGAAATTGTTAGATTTTTCTATTGCAGTTGCAGCACTGACAGCTCTTTACTTTGTAATCCAAAGCTTCAACCATCACTGTTTTTGAAAGACAAGACTCGCTTCTTGATTAATAAAGTAATTAATGTGAGGTAGGTAAACAGCTGTTACCAACATCAGCTATATCAATAGCAAAACTCACAAACAGCTTTTCTAAATTACTAATAAAGTCTACTAATTATTATAGATAATTTAAAAACAGATTTGTTTTTAAACTTTCGTGCGTTTTAATCTCCTGTTTTTCCTTGAAATGAAATGGATTTTGAACTAGTAGTTTTTACTGTTACTCTCGTAACACCCAAACAAAAGAATCCCTTAAGGATCTATGTTATTAACAAATGTACAGCAATACTCCCCACCCATCATTAAAAGGGAATTAAAGGGTTAGCACTGCCTTACTGGAGGTGAAAGAATTTTTACTTTTGTAAACAAATGTTTCACATGATGACTGGATGTCAGATTTTCCCAATAACCTGGTTGGTGAGATACTCTCATTCATTAGACCTAATTTAGATATCAGACTTGAACACCTGTGAGAAACAGACCACATGGTGAAGACAGATTGATTATCATTACTGTATCGCACCATTAATGCTTTAGTCTTGTTGCCAATTACGTGGCTATTTAAGGTGGAAATACCCTGAGTTTGATCTTTTTAACTGCCTTAGGCGTTTACGAAACGAAACGAAATATCGCACTGTGTTTCTGCTCTTCCTCTGCGAAACCGGTTTCAGACAAATGAAAGCTGAAAGCATCTCAACCTGTTGCTGCAGCTGAGTCAGAGCCCAACAGGAAACCCGAGGCTGCTGCTGCCGCCCGGGGCCGTCTGTGTGAGGGGCCGGACCCTCGGACACACCGACTCTCTCCCTCCTTCCTACGGGCCGGGACACGCAGGGAGGCGGCGGGGGAGCCCCCCACCACACACACACACACACACACACACACACTCACCCCCTCCTCCCAGAAAGAGGTTTTGAAAAGTTGAGTAAAGTCGTCGGCGGGTCGGCCGGAGTGGAGCTGACGGAGCTCGGTGTGTCTGAGCTGCAGCTCTCCGGCGGAGGCTGCTCAGGTGTGGAGCTGCAGGAGGAGGAGGAGGAGGAGGAGGAAGTGTGTGTCTGTCGTCATTTACTTCTCTTGTAACTGGAAGCAGGAGGTCCAACTTTTCTTTTTTTTTTTTTTTTTGTCGTGTTTGCAGTGGCGTATTTGCGCTGTTCTCACCGGTTTCGTTTTTCTTTCGCGGTGTTGACGGACTTGGACGCAGAAGAGGTCGAGTTTGAACAGGTAAGTTTATTTTTGACGTTTTTTGAGCGCCATTTTTTCCCGATGGGCTTCAGTGAAGGCGCTTTCTGCGCGGTCTCGGTTGACACCTTTTGAAAACGAGCCAAGTGGTGGAAGTGAGCTGAGAACCGGCTGCTGTAGACTGGTCTGTGCCCAGTTTAGCATTGGAAGAGCTTGAAACTCATTACACTGTTGAAAAGTCACCATTTTGACCCCCCTCTGCTTTTTCAAAAGCTAACGGATTCACCCCAGAAATCAATAGCTCACTTAAATAGAGTAAAACTGAGCCCATTTGTGAGCGACCACCTTATCGTGGTTGTGTTAGCTTTTATCTAACAGATAAATCATAATGTGTGTGCTACTAACCTGTGCATCTGCGTCTCTTAAATGAAGGCGTTTTATGGCGAGTAATAAAGTGCAATAGCCTCAAGTCTGAAAGGCAATTACTTCAGTTTTATGATGCCATGGTTAAGATAGTGAGGCTGTCTTGACACTTTTCTAACTGCTCTGCATCTCAGTACAAACACACCCCCTGCAGCAAACACACACAGGAAACACACAAAACACACACTATACAGGCAAGATGTCGTGTTCTTTGTTATTTTCTGGTTCTCGTATGACTTATCTGCTTTGTGGCTGTTCTGTCACTACTGTTTAACCACTACTTCATTTAGATTGTTTCTGACCAAAAAAATAAAAATAAAAAATGCTGCTTAGTAAAGCTGAATATAAAGGTTTACAAGCATATATCCCAGCAAGAGACCTGACGTGGCTCTTTTTAAATCGGGCTGAAAAACCCAGAGCCTTGAGGCCATATCCGTGACTCAGTTTACTGGTCTGGAAAGACTAAGTCCTGTTTGTTTTAAGTGCGCTTATGCCTAAGGGTTCCAAAGACAAGTTGCACATGAAGGATCACAGCTGATAACAGATTAGCACTGTTGTTAAATGGCACATTGCATTCAAAACTTGATTTAGACCATCACTGTCATGGGAAAATGGGAAATTAGTTTAGCTGGTATAACTGTGAGGTATTCCCTCTTGTATTGTTTTAAAAAAATGCAGCAAAACCTTTGGATTTGTTGAGGTTAGAGCTCTGTTGTGAAAGAATCCAATAGGATATGTCAATCTGTAACTAAAGTGCTCAGTGCACAGGGAATACAACCACAGTCTGAGTAGCAAAAGGCAATTCCCGTGGTTTATCTGCTAGTTGTTGCTATTCAGTTGAAAAGTTTAGCTTTGATTTGAAATGTATCATGTAGATCAGGTGGATGAATAAGTCACTTGCAAAGCAGTTTGATTTTGATATGAATCTGTGAACATCCACCCCAATGTACAAAGAGGAAGTAAGAGGGGTAGAGTGAGCATGAAAACTGTCAAAGACAGATAAGAGCTGGAGAAAGTGTCTGGTCGTCAGCACCAACACTCAGCAAGAGTTTATCTTTTCTAATTGTGCTTACGAGACTAGGAGTCAGAGTTAGGCTCTGACAAGGCAAAGCAAGATTAAAAAAGCAAAAGATAAAGGGGAAGAAACAAAAGAGTGATTAAAACTTCCACTTCTTTGCTTGGCAAACTCGATGATGGATGAATCTTCAACAGGAGGGAAATTCCTCACTGCCACAGTGCCTCCAGCATATCTCTCAGCACGTCTCTGTGCCTATTACCTACTGAAGCACTGTCATCAGAAACTAAATCCTTTCTAATCGTCAATGCATTTCCATATTTAAACTAAGATATTTACACACGTTTTGAGTGTGCATATTGAGTGGCCTCCAAGTTACGTTAGAATGTCAATGTCAGAGCTTAACCTCACATTCCCTCTTTTAATTCCATGTTGCCACTGTTCTGTCTGTGTGCATGCTACACAAGCGCGCCGTACTTTTGACTATGATTATTATGGCTAAGCAGAGGATTAGATTCAGACAGTCAAGTATGCACAAAGATGATATACCTAGAAACAACAGGTCACTAAGACACTGGCCAGACATATCAGCAGTAGTTTTTTTGTTTTTTGTTTTTTTCTTTTCTTTAGTTTTAGATAAAACTCATGAAAATAAAATGCCAATGAAAGGTCAAATAAAGACATAAAGGAACTGGGTCGTATGTTTGCTGAGAAAACCCCAGTTGTTGTATGATACGCTACAGGTTTTTAAAATTCATACATATTATTTTGCTTCTATAAACTTTGAAGAGCAAATGAAAGATTAAGAAAACCTAGTCATTTGCATAGTTTAAACTTTAAAATGCTAAATTCTACATTTACCATCATGCAACATGTGTTTCTATTTCTGATTGGTAAACATCCTTGTTAGTTAGTCATCTGTCGCCTAGTCCTATAACGGCATCTGGGTTATTGGATTGAATAATCTTGTATTCATATTTTTGTGTAAAATAACTGGAATACCACTTTAATCAGCCGACATTGCATATCATCATATATACATATAATATATATTATAAATACAGTATAGAATGGGTAAATTTTCACTGTTGTTAAATCTTGAATTTGAAACGTACTTGACCACACCACTGTGAGCTCACCTGATCTAAAGCATGTTTCTGCATTATGTCCCCATGTCAGCTCTAACATACCTGAGATGTTAGCCATGCTGTCACATTTAAGTGTTGGCAGGAGTCTAAATTGCACAGACTCATTCTTTTGTCTGTCCTCTTTGCATTGTGTTTTGTTTAGGCACAAAAGACGGTATTCATGCAGTGCTCCTTAAATCATTCTGTTTGTTTATCTGTGTTTGGTATTCCTTTTATTTGCAATGATCTGCTGACAGAAAGCCTTAAAAATTCTGGCTGACAGTTGGTTAGAGAAGGAGGAAGACAGAAAAACATTTAGTGTCTCCAGTTTATTCTGTGTTGTAAGTAGCACACATTGGTTTATTCTGAAACCAACAACAATGTTTTAATGGAGCAGATTAAGAACAATACCAAAACAGTAACATGTTATGTTTGTAGAGGTAATTATCTGATGAGACAACACCTGGACAGATTTGTCTTTGACAATATTATTTTGAACAATATTTTTAGCTTGTTAGCCTCACAGCACTAACCTTTTTGTCAATTTATTTTTTTTTTTTTTTCTTTTTTTTTTTTTTTGCAGTCTGGTTTAATTAAACCTAGAAAGTTATTGGTTTGTGTGTGTGAGAGCATCTTAAAAAGTGATAAGCCCATTTTTTCACCAAGTAGTTTCTGGAGACAATTTAACTAATCCAATATTTACTAAGGTCTGCATTCCTATGTGATCCTACATTGGCATATTCAATAGTTTAAACATAAAATGTTCCTGTACAACAACATGCATTTTACATCACAGTATATCTTAAGATAATGAAACAAAGAAGAAATGTATGACTTTTAGTGACATTGCCACTTTTAGTCATCAAGCAAAACATAGGGGGACTAGAAAATGCCACTCCTGTGTATTATAGGTGGCAATGCATCACCACACATAGAATATAAACATCCTTTTAAATCACCAGTGGCTTCAAATTTCATTACAATGTGTTTTGATGTTTATATACATGCTTTTATTTGATATTAAATGAAATATTCCAACTGTCTAATATTGTACTGCTTAACACTTCATCTCTATCAGAACAAGCTGCCATTTTGTCAGACCCACATTGAAGGCAACACAAAGTAGACTTCCATTACAGTCTGGCTTCATCAGATAGTTTTGCCCTAAGAACAGCATGCTATTTTGAGTTGATGTAAGTCAAATGCTTTTGGATTTATTGTGTGCTTCATGCCCATTGTTATTTTGAAGTGAGCTCTGATGAAATGCTTGGAAAAATGCTCTGTATCCTTTTGCAGTTGTGAAGCTCTGTGCTGTGGTGGACCATTGATTATTTGCCTGCCCAGGTCAAGACAGACTATCTAGTTTATAACCTTGGTAGGACCCATTATGTTTCCATGGGGTGAGGCGGCATTCCTCCGTACTGGCCTGCTGACCCTATTTCAGCTATAGCTGTCGTGTGAAGTACTGCTGGCTGAGGTTGTTATTAAAATGCCACAGTGTTGGACCCTGAGAACTACTGTATCCCGGACTTTTAACCTTGGTACAAACAGCTTTGGAACCACACATGCATTAAAAATCACAAACAGATGAATATTACATGCTTCCACTAGTTCATTTTAACCTTGTTCAATGCCCCAGGCACACTTGCACTTGTGAGATCAGATAACAAAATAATTAAAGCATGTTTGGTACCTAAAGGAGAGATACACCTTCCACCCTGACATTGAGCTTATCACAGAATTATAATGTCAAATCATATTACATAGGTGAGATAAGGTCTGATATGTTAACATTTTGGTAAAATAAATGGGATTGGGAACATAATTCATAAATCAATTTTACTCAGTTCCATCAGTGCTGCTAATCATCATGGCATAGTTATGTGGTTTTTTTTTTTTTATAATATAATCATTTTAAGATGAATTCCACCTTCATTTTCTTCAGCTATAATCTTGAATCACGGGAGGCTGTATAATGAAGGACAAGCAGAATATTGTCTGTAATTGAGGGCTGGAATTGAGTTTGTTTGTCCACAGTGATAATAAGAGGAGGAAAGTTAAACATTATATTCCCTAACCAGACATTTTCAAGGTGACTCGACACCCTTGTAGAATTCGCAAACTCTATGACTCAAGATAGCTATGTCTTATAAGAAGGTAGAAAATGGGACTGCAGCTATCAATTGTTTTTGTAATCAAGTATTCCCAAGATGAGTTCATTGATTAATTGAGGAATCAAATAAATTTACTTTCTCAAATAGCAACAATAAAAATTAGAAAAAGAACAAAAAAGACATGTCTGTAAAACAATCCAGGATATTCCTTTTTCAAACCAAAACTAAACCCATTTTCTGCTTTTAATGGTGTTGTCTTCTGAAACAAATAAATGGAAATGGTATTAATACAGACACAGCAGCTAAAAAAGCTTGAGCAAAAGTTAGGAACATCAGAACACGTTCCTCATCATGTTCTTAACTCACCATTGCAAATTAGTAATCACATGTTTACATTGAGTTACGTTGTGTGCCTTCTGTTTAAGTGCTGCATCACTGAAGACATGCTGTCATGTAGTAACAATGCAAGCTAAATTAATTGGGCAAAGCTTTCAAAAATTTTGAAGAAAAATTGCCTTGATAATTTTTTGTAATGAAATAATTCAAATTGCTTAATTTCAGTCCTAATAGTGAAAGAGTAGTGAATGAATACCTCAAAGTTATTGTAAAGTTTAAGGTTAAATCCTATGTGTTGAAAGATGGCTTAAGGTGGCCACAGATGAATTTGTTAATGTTTACTGTGTTGCCCTGATGCTGATTTGACTGCAGTGTGCTATGTGACATGATGAATCCCATCATGACTGAGCTGCGAGGCCCCGTGGCACACAGAGCTTCAGGCTTTTGACTCCATGACAATAGCAAAAATTAACCGAGACTGGATTACACCAGTACTGCATTCCACTCCAAACCTGTTTGAGACACGTGCGCATACACACACACTAATCCTTACACATTCGCGAACAAATCACTGAAGTAAGCCAATACATGTCTAACAAATGCTTGTTCAAAGTGCTAAAAGAACACTTATATATCATCTATATGTAGTCATATAATGGTTCTATTAAGAAATCATTGAAAAATATCAGCGCTGTCAGTGCTGCTCTAGTATTAAAAGTCCTGAGTCCAGTTGCACTAACAATATCCTTGAACAAAGCTTTTTTTTTTTTTTTAAGTCTACTGATTTTTAAGCCTGATACAGTTCATACCCTTTTGTTATGCATTGCACTGGTGGGAATGTCACCTGTCAAAACCTGCTTTCCATTAACGCAGCTGAAAGTCTTGCTAACACACAGCATGGTGAGTGATTAAACCACAAAATAGCACAACTAACCTGCAGCCAGCAGTTTCAATGAAGATCCACCCTGATAGCATGTCACCGAGCGGAGGAGACAGAAACTGGCTTTTTAAAAACAGAGTCACATTAAACTTATTGCAGCTGCATGGTTTTGGGGGATTAGGCCTCTGAAGAGCAATTGTTAGTTAAAATCTGTGTCTGTCCAAATTTTATCAACGCTTCAAAGCTTTCAAACTACTCCATGGTGACTTTTATTTCCATGAAACTTGTACTAAATTATTTGAAACATCAGTTCATCCACATTAGTTGGTAGTAATAAGTGAATTGTTTAGCATATAAAATTTCAGTAAAATGGATTAATCTTAAACACTATGCTGAAGCCCAAAGCAGTTATTCTGGCTAGATTTTCTTATACTTAGTCACCAAGCACATGCAAATCTATACATTTTGCTGGTACCTTTTTATTTAAAGCTCAGGGTGAACGGTGCAGACATTAAGTAGTGCATTATAGGTTTTGTTTGATGGATAAAAGTTATCGGCAGATGTTCCAAAAGAAATCGCTGTAAAATGGAAAGGCTGTAACTATAGCTGCTTCATGGTGGTTAAAATTATACTGTCACATTGGGATTCACGTGAAACCTGTGTACAGGCACATGTTGCAAGGTATTCATTGTGAACTTTGTGTGTTGTTAGATGTTCGCACACAGTTTATATTGTGTCACATTCTTCAAGTGTCTTGTCAGGTCTTGTCTGAAGAGGTGTCTCCAACTGGTCCCTCTCCTTATGTCACTTCCTCAAAGTCCCAAATTCATGTTCTGTCATTATTTCAACCTCTCTGATTCCATGCAAGATTTTCCATCTACAGTACAGGCCAAAAGTTTGGACACACCTTCTCATTCAAATGAATTGGAAAGTGTGTCCAAACTTTTGGCCTGCACTGTATATAATGTCTGAGCCTGTATGTCTTTTTCTTCTCCTTTGTATTATTTAATTCTCTTCTTATATTTTCCCATTCTGTCATTCTGTGAGGCAAGTACTTACTCTTATGCTAGTCAAGGTTTTTGCACTTGGCTGTTTTGAACAGATTTTATGTTCATCTTCTTGTCTCTCTATACTAAATAGAAACCTAAAGCGACTTGATTAATTACAGCTATGTTGTGTAAGTTAATCGATTAGGTACACTGTCTGTTTTGCTTAGTTTGTGTGTTATGTTCACTTATCAGCAAAGCATTACCCCAGACACACACTCTGCATTCTACACTAGGGTCAAAAACTGGTGTTTTCCCTCCTACCATGAATTCTAATATGTTTCAGTGTCTGTACTAGTTTTTACAGATAGAGCCGTAGGTAGATGAGGTCATGAATGCTAAAACATTGCAACCACAGTAACTGAGTCAGTCTGTTTTAAAGCACAAGGGTGGCAGTTGATAGCCAACTGTCTCCTGCTTCGAAGTTTTCATGGTCATCATTGCCTAAAATAGATATGCATTAAAATCTCAATAGTAAACAGTAGCAGTTTGCTATTTCCATCATATTGATATGTTTGGTACTGGACTAGCATTTTCGAAGTCTTCAGGAGGTCTCCTCAGGACTGTGGAGGGCTATAAAAGTTACAATATTAAGTATATGTGTTTTATGAAGCATTCCGCATCATCTTAATTTTTGATCATAATTTAATCATAGTCAGGGTCAAAGTTTTAATATGCTACTTAGGTTAGTGCAGGTCACAGTGATATAGGGGCTGCACAGCTGTTATCTCAGTTCATATAGTGTAAAGGAAGCCTGATCATAAATTTTTGGTTTCCAACAACACTTTCAAAATGGAGCCAATCTTGAAAGAGTGTACAGTTAGACTAATGTACTTTGATGTGTTTGCAGTCAGATTATGTAGATAATCCTGCATGTTCATTATACTGGGTGAGCCAGAATGACTCATCCGAGCTGCATAGAGCAATATTCTTCAGCTGCACTATGCATATGTATGTTGCAGATGACCGTGTTAATCCTTGCAGCACCTCTGCTAATTTGATGAGTGGATGACAAGGTTTTTACAAAAGCATCAACATGCTGTCACTTTAGATCTGCTCCTCAGTGAAATTACTGTGGAGTCGAATTTCTCACCCAGAATCCTCCCAGACATGATATTTTAAATCTGCATACCAGATGGTGACTTTGACAGGGCTACTCGTCAGAGACTTACCCATATTGGAAACTATTCACAGGGCAACACCAACTAGTATACAGTAATATAGAGAACTTATGTCACCCATCTGTTGTTTGGCTGGTTACACAACATTGTTCTGACAAAATCCACTCGGTTACTTGGTACAATAAGATAGACTAGATAAAAGTAATCATAATCAGCCTTCGTATTTGAGTTCCTTCATACTAATGTCGGGCAGCATGGCGGTATAGTGGTCAGCGCTGTTGCCCCATAATAAGAAGGTTTGGGCTGGAGCTGCTGGAGCCAATCCCAGCTCACATTGGGCGAGGGGCGGGGTACACCCCGGACAGGTCGCCAGTCCATCACAGGGCCAACACACAAGGTCAAACAGAGACAAACAACCACTTATGCTTGCATTCACACTCAATTTACAGTCTCCAGTTAACCTATACATTCATGTCTTTGGACGTTGGGAGGAAACCAATGCTGGGATTGGCTCCAGCATCCTGTGTGACTCAGAAACAGATGTAGTGGTTCATGGTAGAAGATGAATGAATGAGCACCTAACGTCATTCATTCTTTTTACTTTTTGAGGTGTGAAAGCAAAGCAGGCCAACCACAGGTCAGTGTAGTATGTATGTGATATAAGGAAATTTTCAAAAGCAGCTATAAAGAAAGAAATTTGTTAATGATGTCTAAATTTGATTAGTTCATTACTACATAAAACTCATGAGTGAAGGATTCCCTCTCATCGATCAGTTGTTTTGAGTTTAATAGTCATTTAATAGTTATTAACTTTCCTTGTCCATGGTGCCAGGTGAATGACCTGCTGTCAATCATTGCATCTTCATGTCTGCACATCGAGCCATGTTGCTCTGATGATGATGATGCAAGATGACTGTTGGAAAAAGTCACCTAGCAAGTTCATGTGTCTTGATGTTCACACTCTTGGTTTGTCAAAATAAGGGTACTTGGTAGTGCAAGTGGTTGAGCGATTAGTGCATATGCCATGTTGTCACAGCATCGATTCCAGCTCGGCACCTTCGCTGTAGGTCATTCCCCTCTCTCTCTCCTTGTTTCCTGCAGGCCTCTCTGCCACTTGCTAATTAAAATAAAGGCCTAAAAAGGCTAATAATAATAATAATAAAATCACCTGAGAGCTCTGTACAGCTATGGCAGTGTAGCCTTACACAGACTTTTCAAATCTCCTAAATCCCTTTTTTTGGCTGTATAATATTGAGACAAAATGAGAGAAAAGGAATTTGCTCCTTTGAGGCAGTATTGTTTCATCATCATAGTCTTCTGTCTTTAGTCAAATTGTCAGTGCATTAAACTTACTTTAGTCCAACTAGTGAACAGCAGGACCTGTAGGAGGATTTCTTTTGATATTCCCCTGCAGTGATGCCTTTGATGCTCTCAGGCGCACTTTTCCACTGTGATTATTGTGCAAGCTTATGATATGTATTTGCAAAGTTAATACAGTGATAAAAAATTGGATTGGCAGGTTGATGAGCTTTGATGCTTTGAAGTGCACACGTTATATGAGCCTCTATCTTACTTGATAGGTTAAGCAGCAGCAAAACAGTCATGCCTGTGAAATGCAGCTGTGGTAAAAGAGTTGGAGGAAACCTGTGATATACTTTGTTGACTTTGATAATTCCCAACACGCTCCAAAGTCTGCTACACTGTTTGCTCTGTGACGATGGACGCACACACCTAATACACATTAACCTTTCATCCGTGGCTGATGGCTGATGTGCACGCACGCGATCACGCACGCGATCACACACACACACACACAGCGGAATGCAGTATTTTCACTCACTCAACCTTAACTGTCAATCAGAGGAACTTGGCTGTGTGCTCTTGTAGCGGCCCCATCCAAGCAACACAAATTCCACCCATACCACCCACCCACACTCACAAACACACATGCATATACAGCACCTATTCACACACATTAAACACACACACATACTCCCACAGTATGTCAAATTTATTTCCATCTAGATAACCAGGATATCCATCTCCGATAATGTAATTTCTGCTGCAGTCTGTAAAACAACTGAAAATCAATAGTTGATGAAAAAGCACTTAACAACAATTCCCTTGGCCCATTCCTTAAGCTTGAGAGGGATTGCTTTTTTGATTGCCATTGTCCAATTGAAGTTCTGTCTAGGAATTGTTTTACAGTTAGTTGGCCGCCTGTTAGTCAGTTTGTTCCTGAGCGATGGCCAGTGACGACAGCTAGAGGATGCACAAGTCGAGAGATCAGGGTCATTGTGATTGCATATTCTATCTCTCATCTGCTGGTGGACAGGGATGTTTTTGCTCTTCCTGTTCCCAAATACATGGAAGGATGTTTTCAACTTACAGCAACCTTGGAATACTTGCTCTCTATTGCACAGAACTGAAAATATAGAGCTGTTCAAATCAGAAATTTAAAATAGCTGTTTTTCTGCTTCCACCCTGGTCCAGTTTTCTTCTTTTCACTGCTGGAGTTTAAATGCTGCAGTTTAACGCACAATGGTGAATAGAATAGAATAATGAGCGAAGCACTGTAATGAACCTATGGCAGACCCAAAGTAAAGCCAGAGTCACTAATAGATGCATTAGCCATTAAAAAACTGTTTATAACATTGATAAAACAGTTCATGTTAGTACTCAAATATGTTTACAATCTACAATTGAGGGCACACAATCTGATACCTTACTCCTAACCTCTGCTCTCTCCCTCTCTGCCCCCTGTCTTTACTCTAATCACCAACCTCTTCAAACCCCAACCCCCATCTCTCCAAGAAATAGAGCAGAAACATCAAAGTGCAGAGAAGCAGAGGGGCCAGCAGTCCAAGGGTAGCATAATTGCATCATCATACAACAACAAAATGTCACTGGGTGGCCTGATAATGACTCCCCCTGCCCCTACAGACCTGAAGCAATTTTAGCAATTCAGAGTGTGTTGTGTTTTCAGGGGTTGGTATTTACAGAAACAGATGAATCACTGTTGATCTTTCATCTCTCTACATGCCAGCCTTGCATGAAGAACATCTTACCTGCCTTTTAGCCAAATAGTTTTACTGTCCTTGACCGTTGCCTATAATTGTGTCTTTGTAATTGACACATTTGGGTTTTTCAGATGGACAATGTTTTTGTTTTGTTTTTTTTATTTTCAGCGAGCCTGCCAATTTCAAGACAATACATAGCTAGCTGTCTAATAGACATACTGACTTATCATTGTAGTATAAAATTAATGTTATTGTATTGTATTGTAAATGATGCAATGCTTGCAATACCAACATCCATTTACATTCATCCTGACCAAGTGATTATCACAGAATGCTGTTTGTGTAATTATTGTGAGATTTGACTGTGTTTGTAGTCATAAATCCCTAATAAACATTCATCTTTATGAAAAGAGTCCATTAATTATTTATTCCCATCTAGAGAAAGCCAAACTGAAAGGTTAGTCTCATTACTTAAAGTTTGCAGTTTTCCTGCTCCCATGGAGCCCATGTTAGTCCTGTTCTGTGGACAATGTCAGTCTTCTTGTGCCCTCAGAAAATTGAATTTAAATGCTTCAGCTCAGTTTTAAAACACTCCATTTTACAAAAAGTGTGTTCTGGATTTAGCTGAAACCAAATAATAGTGTAAAAAAAAAAAGTTTTTAAATTTTTATACATGTAGCAATTGTGGCAATACTTAAAATTCATCTGCATGATTTGATATACTCTCATATGCTGACTGTGTATTCAAGAACGTCACAAGTAGCTGTCATACATGAAGTTTTTCATTCCAGACACTCTAATGTTCCTCCATCTGTTCCCACAGAGCTAATGTCACTACACCAGCACATAGCATATAGACTTAATTGCACCCCTCTAGGCAGATATTCATCCTTTATATGAACATACAAGCATATGCTGAAGGCAAATATACATTGTTTTGTATGAGGGCAGGACCCGTGTTTACCAAGAAACTGTACAGACATCTTGAAGGGAAGGACTTTGAGGCAGCTGTACTTCTTGGAAAGATTCTTGAACTTGCTATACACACATGATGAAGCTCTTAAAATGTTCAATAGGGCACAAGTTGCTTTCAGTTCATCCATCTTTTTTTGACAGTTTAGAGCTGAAACTGTTAGATGTCTTATTGACTTAATGCACATTAAATATCTTTAGGTTTTGAAGTGTGGGTCACAAAAAGACTCCAGACCAGACAACTGACAAACAAGCAAACTGCATTTTGGGGTTAAAACATTTATTTGTGTTCAGTGAAGAAGTAAAACACAGCATCAACATTCACCCCTTATTATTTCAATGAATTGCCATTTGTCACATCACAGTAGAAACAACACTGGTGTCAGTATAATGGCTGATGGTTGAATCCCATAAAGCTGCTTCAGTGTTCTGATGTATCTTGTGCAGCTTCACAGTGACACTGGAGCACTTGAACTTAGCAGAACCACTAGTTATTTTCTTACAATAACAAGTCAAATGTCTTACCATTGCATTGCTGATATACTATGGACTTTCTCTTCCGTCGCCTTCCTATTCTTTTGACAATAGCTGTAACAGTTGTGTGACAAAGCATGAGTGGGGGCTGGGGGTGGGTCATACCACTGAGGTCAGACAACCCACACCTTGCTCATCTAGGATTCAATTGTTTAGTACGCAAAAAATCCTTGGAAACCAAATAGCTGCCATTTTCTGAAAATCTGTACCAATGCTTCAGTCGTGTCAGTCAAATGCATTCACAGCTAATAGGTGCTAGAGGTGGACTAAAGACTGTTATTACGTACTGTGGCAGCTAAGCTGTGTTGATGACCATTTACGATGTTGGCGTTTTACTACTGCTGATAAGGTGTGAAGTGTAGAGGTCAACGGTATAAATTTAAAGGAACGGAATGAATGCAGTGAACAACTACAGTTTTTGTTTGGTCCCACTACACATGTGGGTAGCTGTGCTTTCTAAAAACCACAAGAGGATTGTGGGAGTTGTGTGAAAATTCACAGTTAAGGTGTAAAGATTTATGATTGAAGTAAAGATTTCACATTGATAACACTCATAATTGGTTTTATAAATAGGAGACTTTCCAATAAAGAACAGACATCATTAGTAGCAAAGCTTGCATGATTTGCAGGGTCTATATTATTGTCAACCTGATTTTGTGTATGCCCCGGGAGGGGAAGTTATATATTGCTTGCTGTACAAATAAGGCCTTTTAAGGCAAATTTAGGATTTAAATTGATTTGATTCTCAAGCCCTAACAGAAATATGAGAGGTCAAACCATGATTTAAGGAATGACAAATTTAATATTAAATATTTCACAGAATACATTTTTCAGGCTTCTTCAATTGGAAATATCCAGAGAGGTAGTTCCACCTTGCAAAGACACTGAAAGCCAAGAAATAATAATTACAAGTGGGGTTTAATATAAAGCATATTTAATCAGTAGCGTATGGTAATCTTTTTTATTTGTTTGTTTGGGGGGAGGGGGTATCCCAGTAAAAAAATCTATGCTAGAGGTCATCCTCTTTTTTTTTTTTTTTAATCCAGTTGCAGTTGCATTTCTTTGTCCAGCCCATTTCAACCACTCTTCTTCTCAGCCATCTTGACTTTATCTGTCTCTTAACTTTCTGACTTTGTAAGCCTTCCCCTCTCTCCCCTCCTGTATTATATCTAATTATCGAAGTCAGTGTGTGTCTATGGGGAGCTCCTCAATACCTCCTCATCAAAGCCTCTGTTTGAGTTTGCTTGTTTATCTCTGGCTGCTATTCTAGGCACTCTCCTGGAGCCCTGATGAGACACAAGCTTTCACTCCCTACGGAGACTTATACTGTAAGCTGTCACTGCACCTCCAGTCATTCAAAATACTCACAGAATGAGAACTCGTCTTTTAATACCTTTGCTGCTCTTGAAGGGTGTATTGTCACTAGTCTTTTAATCTCTGTCTATATATACTGTGAATGTACATACTCATATGTTGTCCCTCGCCACATGCCAGAGGATGCTTTCCCATCAAAAATTTCCTCCATACCCTTTTTATGTTTGATTCTCCTGTTTTCTGCTACATGTGCATCACACCCACATATTCACTGTTTTATGTGAGCCCTTTTCCCCTGTGACCCCACCGCAGAGCTGAAGGGGGTCCCAGGAATACTTCTGGTGCTGTATGCAGACGTTCCTCACTATGATAACTAAAACCCCCCAAAGCTGATCTACTATATTGGAGGAGCAGAAAGAGGAGAAACTGTATTTGTAGAGTTTTTGAGCATTGGATGGGGAAGGAAGTTTCAAATATGAGGCTCATGCTGGAAGTGTGCACAGGTTGACGATATCTTTTTCGATTTTTAACCTTGAGCCACTGTCTGAGTTTGGTAGACTGTGTCTTACTATGTTTCAGAAATGAAGTTGTCAATGAGTTTCTGTGGGTTTTGTCTGCTTGTGCATGCATTGTAAGCATATTTTGGGAGCTTCAAAGCTCTGTGATAGCGATTAGCAATGCTAGCCGTGACAGATTTGCATTTGTTGAAAAAGAGTGCTGCATTACTCAGATACACACCGGTGCGATCTCAGTGACTGTGGTGGCAAAATGTGATTTTGGCTGTAGGACAGCTCTTTACATGACACACAGGATTGTCAGTGACTGAAAGATTATTGCTATTGTTCCAGAAAGAAATTGTCTTGTAGTGGGCTAGGGCTCATATTGGAATCAGACAAAAATATATCAAAGTAATAATTTTTATTTCTTTATTTTTTATTTTTTTTTGCAACAATTCCAGTATAAGTTGTAATTTTGGTAGTAATGGTCATTTTTGTATTTTTGAGTTGAAAGTGGTTGGATTAATGGTTTTTCCTGGATGCTGCACCAGAAGCATGTTCCTTAATGTCTGTAGTATTACAATTTGTAAGGCAAGGAATAGCCGTAATGACACAATGCTACTTATATAATGTAGAATGATTGTTTTAGCACATTTTACTGAAATCTAAAAACTGCAGCTTGTGCAATTCAGATGTTATGCTTTCATCTTGGGTGATATCTCATTTAATTTGCTCAGCCAAAGTAAAAACTTCCAATTTCCAATAACAATCTTTTAATTATATATTTTTTATTGTATGAGATCTTGTTTAATGAAAAACACCGATTGCAAAATAATATGGGCAGCAAAAATAAATGTTGGTTTTTGCCTGGGAAGTAGATTTTTCTTTCTTTCTTTTCTTTATCTTTTTCTTTTTTGTAAGGAAGGTTTTCCTCCAAAAGCTGTGTGATGGCGTTGTGATCGCAGGAACTTAATAATGACTGAGTTGCTGTGGGCTGGTTGCTATATATGTCTCTAGTCTATGCTCTCTCATGTAAGTCTGAGTTTGGAGGAGCTAAAATATTGTCCAATTTAGTGTCAGCTGCTGGGGGAAACAGATCTTGCCAATGCCTACTTTCTGCAAGACTCCAAAGGTTGGTAGGAAGGATTATGGAAGCAGACAAAGCTGTGTAGATGCTTCACAAAGTAATGGCTAAACCCTGCGTATGATCTGTTGCCACCCACTGTTGGTCTGTATGTAATCATATGTATGATGTGTGTGGTATTATCTGTAAGGTGTAACCGAAGTAATTTAGAAATGAATGCAGAAATGCTTTTTTGTGTTTCTTCTTCTAACTCTGGAAAAACATAGATCCACTCGGCCTGCCTCACATTAAATTAACCTCTGATCTTTAACCTTCAAACCCATCTTGCTGTTTTACAGGAGTCAGGATGGATGAGGCTGAGAAGTACAAACAGCGACTAGAGGCCATTGCTGTGAGTCTGCAAAAAAACACACATATATTTATCTGTTAGTAGACAAATCCAGTCACTGATTTATGCGTTGCACTCCGAGTCACCACCACCCTCTCCACAGTGGCAGAGTTCAACTGATCACAGTGACAGAAAAAAAGCAGAGTTTGGGTTGTACATGGTCAGCAGCAACCCACTCTGTCAGAGGTCGGTAGCCTGTCTGACTGGGGATGTTGTTTTCTGTTCAAGATTTTATTATGAAACAGATTATGATCTGTGTCAGATTGGGTGCCATGTTAAATAGGGATTGAGCAAAGAAGGTGTAACTTACTTCTTCTGGATCTAAATAAACAAATTCCCTGACACGTCCTTGTAAACAGAAGAAATATGCCACTGAAAAGAAAATCTAAACTGACACTGTTAAAGGTGGATATTATCCAGGAAACTAAGTATTAAGCTTGCAGAATGAACACTGAGTATTTCTCAGTCTTCAGTAAAGAATGATCAGCATTAGGATTTCATGGTGATCTATGAAGGTAAAATACATCTCATGGAGCACCGGCTCGTGGCTTTTACATGCCCCTTTCCCCAGGATGAGCAGCTGATAGTACACATCAGAAGAGTTCACTGTGTCCAGAATAAGATTGCCTTGGAAAGTGTCATTTTTGTGCATCATAGCCCTTAATTTAATTACCTTTCATGGCTATATTTTAAATATAATACCAGTCCCACAGATTCTCTGTGACATTTCAAAAGTGAAAATCTATAGGCAGGTTTACAAACAAGATGCCACCACAGTAATAGGAACTTGTCTACTTCCGTCTCCAAACTCAGGCATGTCTTTATAGAGAGTGAGTGGGTTAAAGGGACTAAGCTGTGCTCTCTGAGCTGTCTGTAGATCCTGAATAATTTATTGAGTTTGCAATGTGGTGAGCTGTGGTGTCCGTCATCTCACGAAACCAACACTAGTTTCCCATGGAGACAGCTGCTCTGAGCATTATGGGATATAGAGTATACCTGAGGTCCATGGTGACAGTGTTCTTGTGACAGATGGTTGACCAGGTGTCCTCATTTTACACTTTCTCAGTGAAGTTTTTGTTGCAGCCATCTCTTCCCTGTCTTTGTTTCCATTTACTAATTTACATTAGCTTGATGTTTCAGGTAATTGTTCACTTAACTTGAATTAAGTTTTACTCTTCTTGATTTCTATTTGCCCTACTCATAGGATATCGACATTCATTCTCATGCTTATTTTTCTCTCCCTCCCACCTCTCTTCTTGCAGGAAAAGCGCCGGCAGCAGGATGAGCAGGATAGAGCCAGGAGAGAGATGGAAGATGAGAAGCTCAGACTACAGCAGCTCAAGGTGTGACACACACATTCAACATGATCTAACCCGTCTTTTTCAATCACAGACACGCACACACATGCAAGCTCATAAATCGAGCCTTAATTTCAGCCAAAATCCTCTGCAGGCTCATTTCAGCTTGTTAACAAGCCATTTGCCTCAAAATGTTTTTCCTTTTGACACACAGACGCACTCTATCACACCCATACACATGCATGCACACATGAAATGTACACCCTTCCTTATTTCCTGGTTCTGCTAATCTCTCACAAGGTTAGAGTCAAGCCCTCCTTTATTGAAATCAGTTTTTATATCTGTTTACATCTCTCTATGCTCTATTGTTTCCACACCATTTCCATACTGGCGATCTACTTCCTACTCCACTGTTACACTGCCAAGGGGCACATTCCTCAAATTGTCTGAAATTTTGTGCAGCATGTGTTTAGGTGCACCCAGGTATGCATGTGTGTAACATTGCAGCTATGCAAGACAATGTTTTGAATATTCACGCCATGTATGCATGTGGGTTTGTGCACTTAAGTGTATTGGAACAATGAGGTAAAAATTAAAGTTGCAACAGACATCAAAGATTAATTTAAAGCAATTATCCCATCCCTTGGTTTCTCATATGGGGTGATAACATCATAATTTTCAATTCATTCATTAGCTTTGACATTGACTCTAGCCCCTGGGCAGATGTAAGGATGTGATAAGAGACAGCAGCAGCTTATACATAGCTCCTGACCTGCAGGAAAGCTTTTAGAGAGGGCTGTGTCTAGCCAGCCAAACGCACAGGGAGGGGAACAGAGTAGGGCTTGTCCTGTGCTGCATGAGAAAACACAGAGATGGTTTTGTGACGTTTATATTTCTGTAGTTAGCTTCTGGCTAACAGTTACCACATTTGGGAAACATGGGGCCATAGGCTGGAGAGGAAAGTGTGTTTTTAGATGTTTTCAAACTTGCAAAACAACACCTGATTTTAAACAGCAAACAAAAGTGCTGATGTGAGTGCTTTGCTTTAAGTCTGAACAATTAATAAACATAACTATCAAAACCAAAGTGAAATGTTCAGTTTACAAGAGACACAATTATTCTGATGAATCATTCATTCATCATTAAGAATCAAGATGGTTAATTCATCTGGAAAGTAAGAGAAAAGATTTTCACTAAAAATGTCATGTATATTTGAAACCCCCTTCCCCATCCAAAATAATGGAGACATTGCATTGCCATATAATTATGACAAAAAAAATAAAACCTTGTCTATTTTGCAACATTAATAGACTTACTGAAAGTTACTTCTGCTTGTCAGGAGAAGTTACAGATGGCAAGGTCTCACTGTCTGGCTCAAGGGCACTTTAGCAGCACACATGCTTGCTGTAACAAGCATTTGGGCATCTGATTGCCACACAACTAAGTCATTCTATAGTCACTCTTAGTAGTTCTAACATAGAGGTGAACACAACTCATTTATTAAATTCTTACCTGAAAATGTTTTATGGAGGGAACTAGACTGATTCCTACTTAGATCTATCTCTCTGGAGTGTTAAACAGCCACCTTTTTATCACAGTGTCCTGCAGGCATGTCATTATATTGACTTTACGATGTTTACTTATGTGGTCCGGGAATCGTTAGATTAAAAAGTAAATAAGAAATGTCTGCATTCCTCAAGGAAAGTCATTGGCCCATATGCAAACACACACACGCACACACACACACACACACACAAAGCTTTTAAAGGCTTTGTGAGGAAATGTGTTAAAAACCCTGATAAGGGTTGGTGTGAATTCTATCTAAGGTAGGAAACAACAAAGCTGGAATTTGGACTCAGAGTTTGACTTCCACGGTAAGCGTGTTTACACGCACAGTTAAACCGAGTTGTGGTTCTTGCTCGATAAAGCCATCTCATCAGAGTTCTGTCCTTGTCCCAGTATACATGCAGGGGAGTGAAATCGATTTATTTGTTGAAATCATGTGGCCTCCGCTATGATATGTGGCGATATTCACTCTTTCGACTTGTGGGTCACTTTGGATTGACGTATGATGTCACAGAGGTGGAAAGAAACAAAGACCGGTGAGCTAGCAAGTTAGCGACTTGGGGTAAACTGGCACAACGATGGACAACCACCTTGTAAATTTGTACATAACTTCGCCATGTTAGCCAGCTGCTTTTGTGTGACCTCCCATGTTTGCTTTACGTTTTAAATTTCATTCGACTTCGGGTCATGGCTTGGCGCGAAACTTAAGCACATGCACAGATCACCTCCTCCGGTTCCAGTCCAATTGTCCGTATACAGCAGTAGATCGACCTTCAATCGCATTTTCTCGGTCTGTTAGTCCGACAAGTTTCAGTTCAATTTCAGCTGAGTTAACGTGTTTACGTATGCTTTAATAGCCCAGTTTTGGTCGGATTAAAGCAAACATGCTTAGCGATGGGAATAACATTGCCCCAACAACATGAAAATTAGGGACATGCTAAAAAATCTATTCATAGAAGAATCATGATTCTTATTTACTACGATTCAGAATCGATTAAAAAAATTTAATAAAACAAATCCACTGTCGGCCTCCATTTTGTATGCACGACATCCTTAAATCACCACAGAGCCAGTTTTGGAACATACGCATAAGCACCAAAACAAGGAAAGTACAATCAGGGAGAAAAGAGTGATTCAACCGGCTCCATCCTCATTGAAGGCAAAGATTTGGACTCTTTTGGTTTTTACCTGGAGTCCTATAAAATCTGTTTTATATTTTTTTCCCAAATTCATGTGTTTTTTTTTTTCTTTATCTTTTCTTTTCTTTTCTTTCCTTTTTTAATTTTTGTGAATTACGTTTTTAGCATTTTATGCAAATGTAATCCCGAGACAATGTTTTAAGTAATGAAATATTGACAATTTCTTCAGTTATAACTGATAACTTTAATGCTTCCACACATTTAAGAAAAAAACATAATAAAACAATGAAACATACTTTCCACAACTTTGGTGGAAATATCAAATCCACTGTAAACCTTTTAATGTCCCCATTCACTTTGGTTTTCCACTAATTACTGACATCTCCATTGAAGTACATGATAGTTATCCTCTTTATGTCAAGCTCAGTGAGTGACTTAGCACTTAGCACTCAGATGGCCGCTTCACTGGTGGGTGGCATGAATTATTAGTGACTCCCTCAGAGAATTTTCCCGAGAGATACGTTCCTTTTTATTCAGGAAAAAAAGAGGGGGCGTGGTCTCTGGAAGGGGGTCCACTGTCTCCTCTGGTCCAGCCTCTACTCTCTTGAAGGGTGCGGTCTCTGGGGAAGTCCTGTCTGGTCCGGTCTAGTCTCTGGAAGGGGGGTCCGCTGTCCTGCCTAGTCTGATCTGGTCTGAACTGTTCTAGTCTCTACTCTCTGGAGGGGTCCCATCTCTGGTCTAGTCTCTACTCTCTGCAGGGGTCTGGTCATTCCATCCTTGTAGCCCAGTCCATCGCTCGTTTCCAATTAACCAATTAGCCTAGATATGTTCAGGTGCCCCCCACCGGGAATCAAACTGCGCCCTTCTTGTTGCGGGGCAACATCACTAACCACTACGCCATTGTGCTGCTCAGGTCACCACATACATTTACATCAAGTCACGAATTAACCTAGACATGTTCAGGTTCCCCCACTGGGAATCGTACTGCGCTCACTAAGCTCAAGTCACCACATTTATTTAGTTATTTATTCATTCATGGGTAGGGGGGCATGGATTATTAGTTACCCCCTCGGAGCATTTTCCCAACAGATGTGTTCCTTTTTATCCCAGAAAAAAACAAAAAACAAAAAATGTTTATGTAAAAAGTTGTCCAGTTCTGTTATTCTGTTTATAATGAATTCCGTTTTTTCGGGCCCTATTTACCGAATGCCTGGAAAGACCAAGCTTGACAAGAGCTTCAGTGTGCAAGGTTTGCAAAATGAGGAACCCATGTTTAACTGCACTATTTTTTTTTTTTTTTTTTATAAAAAGACACCTTTTTTTGTTACTCAAGCAATATGTGTTATTGCTTTTATGCAACAATTCCATCTAAGCATTGAAATGTGAAAGGCACTTTAATGTCTCCATTTGTCATTCTGTCTTGCAAAGCAGACTGGAGTAGATCATGAGGATTCTTTGCACACCAAGAAGATTTTGAATCGAATCTTAGCCTCAAAAATCTCAATTGAATCGAATCGTGAGATAGTAAAATTTTCCCACCCCTAATTAAAATAGTGTACAATGTTTTTCTGTTAATAATTTATTGTATTAGATGTCTATTTCATTAATTTATAAAGATATGTTATCACTCATTATATAAATTCTCTCTGTTGGACAGCTGAAATAAAAATTTCTGACATCGACTCATGCTGCCTGTTTTTGTCTCTCACCTTCACCTCCTTGAAATAACCACATTGCCTTTCCCGGTCTGAATTTAAAAAAAATTTAATTTTTGTCTATGTAACTTTTAATTTGGCTGTTTCCAAAATCCACCAAATTAGTTCTGCATCTGTGTTTCTGAGCCACGGGGCTACCTTCTTGTTTGCGATCGTTGTCGTCATGTAGGTGAATGAATTTTGGACTGATCGAACAGATGATATTGCTTGATCCGTAACAATCTAAATATCTAAAGTGTGTACTACTTTTTTTATTAAGTACTGTATTAAAATAAATGGAGGGCCTGCTTACAGTTGGAAACTTATTTTGGATAGTAATGAAGCAGCTGCAGGAAACCTCAAACATTAACTTCTGGGAAAAGTTTGCTTTGTGTTTTTGGTTTACTTCCCAATTATATTTCACATTTGTGGTTCAGTGAGCTAATTTGTTGTTTCTTTAAGGATCAGAAGTCAGGCTTTTGCGTGTAGTTAGTGTGTGGTATGAACTTGTGGTCGCTGTTCGTGATTTATGTACCGCTCCTTGAACTTTATTGTGATAAATTTTTTACTATAAGAGCCCCATACTTCCTGCTTACACACACAGCAGTTAGTTTCAGCTGACATTCTGTTGCTCGTAGCAACAGCCGTTGGCAACAGTTGCACAGTAGCTGGAACTGTAGGTATTGAGATTTCAGTTGTTACTTGAGTTTGTCAGATTAGCTGAGTGCTAACCAAGCAAACTATATTTATTAACTGATAGCTGATCTTTGCTAATTTAGCACTGTAGGTTTCTATCAATTTTCTTTTAGGTTCCTGATGACGGTTTGCATTTTATTACCCTAGTGAATTCATACTTGAGTCAATTATTTTGTTTATCTGGTACATTTAAGACATTTTTAAATGATTGTTAAATCTTTAACCAGTTATTTATTGTTGTAAAAACTTTTGTCTGTTTATTTATTTATTGTATATTGTTAAATTTTTTTACGAAAATAATCAAGTCTGATCCCTAATACAGCAGATTCATATTACATAAATAGATACTGATCAGTATGTCAGCCACTGAATAACGAGAAATTGTAACTCTTAAGATAAATGTATATTGTAGGTAATTTATTACCAAGTTCAAGTTTGCATGGTGCTTATCTAAGTTTGTGTGTTTGTAAATTTGTTATATGTTACATGTTATTACAATCATATTACCAAAATACAGTGTTTATGAAAGTTTGCCCTCTTCCTTTCTTCCTCTCTCCAGAGGAAGTCACTGAGGGACCAGTGGTTAATGGAAGGAGCACCCCTGTCCCCATCCTCCCCAGACACCGAGAAACATAGCTCCCTTCTTTGGGGCTCCCCAACCCAGGAGATGGATAATCACAATGACAAGTACAGCCATAGTGTGTGTGTGTGTGCGTGCAAGTTGAAGCTAAAAGACTGTGACACAGCTTGTGACTGAAACTGTAAAGCAATGCACCGCTGTCACATTTTTGTAAATTTTTTTTGTAGTTGAAACTTAATGGTTTTTACTTTTTTGGGGGTGTGTGTGTTTTGTTGTTGCTGTTGATGTATCAGGGCACGCTTGCTGGACAGGTTAGATTTTTTTTTTTTTTTATTGCACTTAAAATGTTGTCTCTGAAGACTATACTCTCAGATCCCAATTTTATTACTGGTCCATCGGTCAAAATGCTGCCTCATTCTCCTGTAGATGGCGTTCAGAGAAACTTGGGCTGTTACTGTTTAAAGAAATCTACACTACAGTAGTGTAGTATAGGTTGAGATCAACATAAGGTTATGTTATTTAAGCATCAAATGTACACATTTCAAAATCTGAATTCAAAAGCAGCATGAACTGAAAATGCATATTTAATGCAGATTTTATGTTTTTGTTTTTTCATGTGTGCTGACATTACACAGGTTGAAGTCAGAGAGTCAGCCAATGGCAGAAGAGAAAAAGAAGGAACAGATAGAGGATGGCCAAGAGGTGAGCAACTTTTGCATACACACTCACAGATGAACACTAGCTTGTGGACACAGAGGGGCAAGAATGTGTTAAAAATGGTTGCTCCATCATTTTCCATTGGACCATTTTCGTCAACTTCTCTCTGTGGCTTCTTCTTAATGTATCTTCAATGTAGCATCTCTTGTTCAAAAACAGGAAGCGTAAAAATGTAAGCAGTCCAGTTACATAAACAATTCAGCACTCGATCTGTTGTGGAATTATTGTTTTACTTGTAACCACACGCAAATTTTTTTCTAAGTTCGCTGAATAGGTTAATGTAGCTGTGTGCTACAGGGCCTTTTTAGTAAGGTTTTCAACGTAATTCAACTTTATTTTAACCTTGGTTTTTGTAGCTCAGCTAAAATCGACTGAAAGCACAAGAAAGGTCTCGATCTTTAATAACTGTTACAAGCGATTAGCCATGCTGGCTGTGATGGAGGAGATTTTGAATGTTAGCCCTTATTTTATGTCTGAAAACACTGTACTGTTAGCATAGCCGGCATCCTTAGTATAGTAAGGAGAAATACAGTACAATACAAACATACAATTTTTTTCATTTACTTTTGCTTTTTTTAATTACTGCTCTCTGACGGAAGAGTGTAATGACATGATGTTCTTGAAATTCATCATTCAATTTTAATAACTGTGCAATGACTAAGGGTGCTTTCACACCAACAGGATTTAGTGCACTAAACGAGTTTGGTCCCTTGGCTCTGTACGTCGGTGTGAATGCAACCACCACACTTTGGTGCACACCAAATCAGCCGGTCCAAGACCTCCCTGAAGAAATCGAACTATAGGTCTGAAAGCACCCTTAACTACTTCACAATTCATTTATCAATGTAGCCCTGATGCAGTTAAGTTCATTTGACATCAAACTGTGTTGGTGATAAAAAGAGGTCAACTTGGGGTGCTTTCAGACCTAAAGTTCAATTGCCTTGGTCTGCACCAGGTATAGAAGTATATATAATCTATACTTATCTGGACTGTTAAAATGATAGGGTACTTATTTAGACCACAGGTTAAATTCATTAGAAATGTAATATATGATCATAATGTCTGTGCTTCCTCAAAGCTTGTATGATCTTCTACAATTTGTTGTCTTCTGTTTTTACATTCACTCAAAAATGTACTAGAGATTCTGGCAACACCACACAAATAGTAATTCCGCTCTCTTCTCTTTTACCCTGCAGGAAACCGAGAAATTAGCAGAGGATGGAGTAGGTAAGTGGAATAAGATAAATCCTATAGTAGCCGTTTTTGTCAAAATTGCAGTGGGCGTATCAAATATTGGAATCTAAATTAGGCTTTTTCCAAATTAAATTTGAGTAAATTTGAAAGATGGAACCAGTGCAGAGCAAAGTATTGCTACATAATATCAGTTACCGTATTTTGCGGACCATAAGGCACACCGCATTATAAGGCGCACTATCAATGAACGGGTCTTTTCTCATACATAAGGCGCACAGGGTTATAAGCCGGATGATGTTGTATAAAACGTAAAAAAGCAAAGCAAAGCACGTACCAGTATTACAAAAAGTGCCAGAGGTTATCACTGATAGAAAACACCTGAATTTAGTGTGACGTTGGAACAACGTTGTATCCCAAGATTTGATTATAATTGGAATATGATATGAATTTGAAAATTGGGTTTATGTTAAAAACCTAACGTTGGCTTGATGTCTAATTATAGTAAGGTAACACTGACTAAATGTTGGATGGTGGTTGGTTCCCAGCGCTACATAATTAGTTATCTAACGTTGTCTGACGTTGCTACCCCTAAATAAAAAAGGACCAACGTTAATACAACATCCCTGTGTCAGCTGGGAATGCTCTGACAATCCATCAAGCAGAGCGGCTTCGTCACTTACCAAAGTCGAACTAAAACATTTTGACAGATTTTTGAGCGCAGTGTACCACATAAAATTGGTTTGAGGTCAGTAAGCAAAACAAGAATTTATACATAAGGCGCACTGACGATTTTTGAGAAAATTTGGAAAATAAAGATTAAAAGCTCTTCTGAGTTAGGATTTTGTCAACTAAACAAAGGTGTGTTGATACGCGGTCTTTTGCAGCAATTCGCAAATTTATAAAACCAATCACACAATTTGCTGTTAATGTTGTTTCTTCCTCAGAAATGGTCCAGGATGCTGCTGTGCACAATGGAGAAAGTCATGCACTTGCATTAGGTTGGTGGTGTTGAATCACGTCATAAAACACAGCATTGCACACATTTATGAAAACTGGTAAACATCTTATGTCCTCTATAGTATATTGTTGTTTCTTATTTAATAACCATGCCACTCCACACCCTTGAAAGCCAAGGAATTCCCTATAGATTTATTCATCTGCATGCACTTTATATTCTGAGCTCTTCAAATTTGCATCATAAAGAAAGTAGTAGCAAGGGCATACCTATACTTCACAGAGTATAGGTATTACTCTGTACTGTGATAAATATATTAATGCATGTTTAATCATGTCATATATGTATATTTATGCTAATAGATACTCAAGTGCAGCAGGAACACAAATATGTCAGTGAGCATGCCGCTCAGGTTGTTGAAATAGCCAAGCAAGTATAAAAAAATAGACTGATTCATCCATTTGAGTTGAAATAGTTCATCCTTTAAAACTTTCTTGTGCTGGCTGCAGAATCTAAGGTAATTGCATTGTTCCAGTAGTTTCAGACATCTAACCACATCTGTAATCAACTATTTCAACCAACATTTTTCTCCTGTCCTAGCTATTTAAATGTTCAGAACAAATAAGACATCTTTGATCAGTACTTCAAAGTTTGTGGCTCATGGCTGGAACAGTGCTATCGTTTATTAATTTCTGCTTTATATAGAAGAGTATTACTTATTTTGTCATTTACTTTTTATTGATTTTTGATTTTGTTTATATACAAACAAATAATGGAACAATGAACATGAAGACCTATAGACCAGTGCTGAAATATCACAGGGAAAGTAAAAATGTACAAAGAGACACCGGTAAAAACCTTCAGTCAAGAAAGAAAGCAACATAAGCAAAAAAAAAGGTGGTAAAGAGGAGAGTAAAGAAATAAAAGTATTAATGATAGTCCTATCAGAGATTACCTGAAGTCCAGTCTGACAGTAGAGATGTATTTAATCCATTTTTGCCAATTTTTAATAAATATTTCCTTTTGTGTTCTTAGGTTAAAAGTAATTCTTTCCATCACAAAGATGCTGTGCACAATATCAATCCATTCATCTAAACTAGGTGCCTCCCTCTTCAGCCATTTCTTGGTTATGGACTTCTTACAGGCCACCAGTAATATTCTCAGTAGATATTTATCTTTGTTCCTCCGGATCAACCAGATATAACAGTTATTTTTGTTGTAAACACAGTCTCTAAGATTCAATGTATGCGTAGCCAAAATGGGGTCAAAGCAGGGAAACCAACCACAATGCTCACAATTCGTGTAGTTAATTTATTGCAAATTCAGTCATGTTATCAAAATACATCACAACCTTTATCTACTGTATTTAATGTCACTGCACAGGTATTTCTCCTTGTACTGAATAATGTTCAATACATGGTTCTTTTTCTGTAGATGTAACTGAAAATGAAGCAACAAGAAACAAAGAAATGGAAGAAACTGAGGTTACCTTAATCAATGGCGGAGGAGGATTAAACGCCAATTACAATGCTTCAGAGCAGAATATTAAGTCTGACACCAACGGCTCCATCTGTGCTACTGAGGATGTTGTTAGCATGAAGTTGGAACCTGGGTTAAACCCCATAGTTTCTGAGGAAGGGCCTGTTCATGATCAAGCTGTCAACACTAATAAGAAAGAAGAAGAAGGAGGAGGTCTGGTAATAAGAGCAGAATGTGTGATCATCACAGATGAAGGAGATGATGCGCTTGAGGAATTTATACCCCAGGATGATCAGCAGGAAATTAGGCAGTCGACAGAATCTCCTCTGCCTCTGCCAAATCAAGAGGCAGGTAAGGAGGGAGGGGAAGCAAAGGAAGAGATGATAGAAACAAACCCTGGCGCAGAAACAGACAAGAATGGAGGGACTGAAACCACTTCAGAGGCACAACCAGCAACAGGAGATGGAGACATAGAGGGTGACATCAAAACGATCATAAACGGAGATGGTGAAATAAAAGCTGAAGGGCAGGACACGCAATCAAACGATCTGACTTCTGTACAACTGCAGTCCCTGACCCCTCCTTTAGAGGGCAGTATAGTAGCCTCCTTGCCAGTCTACTGTGAAGCACATGGTGCCTCCCTCACTCTTCAGGCTGAGACTGAGGCTCCAGAGTTCCCGGAGGAAGCGGAGCTAGCAGTGAAAGACCAGGATCCTGCCATTCTGCACAGTCAGTTTCAGGAAGTGCCGCTGACTGATTCCCAGGAGAAGCAGAACACAGAGGCAGGGCCAGGGGAGCAGGAACCCCTTCTATCACAGGCCAAGTTCCCCAACACTGAAGCAGAGCCAGCAGCAGCACCTAATACCAAGGCCAACACAGAGACACTCAGCCCAACCAGGGGTAGCGGGGAAAGGGGCTCTGATCCAACCAAGTGCAAATGCTGCTCTGTCATGTAAATGGCCTCTCCGTTGTTCATTTCCCCTCTCACTTTTCAGCCTGGCTGTGTCCCAATGCTCATTCTCTGCTGGTCAGCTCAAAGCACACTCATTCCCTTTTCTCTTTGCAACAGTGTTTAAGTGCCTTGAGGAGTTTGCTAACCAATAGTACACTTTTAAATTCTCTTATTAGTATGCTTGATTTTGATTTTACCTCTTGGTTTGCAGACAAATTCATGATTTAGATGCAGTTAAAAACAGACTTAAAATGTATTATTTTAAGTTGTTCTCAGCTCTATGTATAATTCATCTAGTGTTCATCAGGGGAGCTTCAGAGAAGATATTGTTTTAATTTAATGACTTTTAATCACATTTATTGATTGTGACATTTTTAGATTAGCACAATTCAATTGGTGATACAGGTCAGGTTCTGAGAATATATAAACTCATAGTATGAAATGGTTTTTAAGCAACAATATGCAACATTGAATATTTTATGAACCTGTGTCAGGTTTAAAAATGTTATATATTTTTTTTAATGTTAAAATACCTAAAAGTGTGATTTCCTTTTTTTATTCTTCACAAAATCTTTTGAATATGGTGTATAGAGCTGCCACAGCTCTATCCATAGATGAATATACTGTAACAAAGGTTAAGAAACTGAGTGTCTGAAACGTGATTAAACTACATTTGTCATGCATTGTTTCAGTGTAAATTGATATTGCATTTCTGTTCAACAGTGGATCTCTCCTATAGCACAACATTCAGGATAGTGTTTAACTTTTTGTGTCATAATGCTATTTCTTTTGTATTTTAATAGTCTAAACGAAAATCAATCCTTTAAACTTCACATTTCAATTCACTTTTATTAACTGTAAACTGAAAAGGTTCCTAGTTACCGAATATAAAGCATCTGCTCCTAAACACTTATTTGTCCTCTTTATTCAAAAAGTTCTGAGCAGATTCCAGCTGTTTTTCATTATTATCTACACTTGCCAACATTGCCGCTAAGTGGACAAAAAAGTGTATTTAACTCAATTTATACGAGCCTTTAAACTTTACTTGCCAACGTTGAGTTTACGATGCTTTCTGTTCGCTTGTTTGTTCCGTTTAATTTTATACATTAGATTTTTCTGAATCTGCGTGAAGGCACTAGAACTAGTGCTACGCGCATGCGCAGTGTCGCTTTGGCGCGCACCAGACAACGCCATCGTGGGACCGTGGGATTGTGGGAATCGTAGGCCTGAAAGTGGTAACATCCTGCGGAGCAGCTGCAGCTCTCGGTCAGCTGTGTATGAAATGGCTCAACGTTGATTTCGGTAACTGGCAGGGTTTCTGAAACGATAGTCACCCAGCAATCTTAAATTATCATAAATCGTACGCAGGTTGTAAGAAAACGACTTCAACGACGTCGGCTCGCTAACGGTTACTCTCACCACACTTATGGCCACGCAACAGGTTTGTATGTGTTTTGGTTACATCACAAATGTGGCAGAAAGGTTTAACTGCAGCTTGGAGGCTAAAACGCTGGTTATAAATGAGGTTAGTTGGCCGGGGCTGAAGTTGCAGGACCTCCTGTTTCATATAATCAGCAATTTGACATGCCACTTTCAGAGGCCGGTGTTCACGGGCGGTTTGTAAATGGGGACATGGCGCAATCAAACTGTTGATATTAAATGGCAATCTTGATGGAGGAAACATTTCTATGGATCTATGAGTTTTTGCTGAGTTGCATGGAAGAACCTCAGGAATGACCTTCACAAAGCTCTGTAATACCACACTGTTTGTCTGATTGACAGGAAATCTAAAAAGGAGTTAGTGTTGTTTCAAGAATCTTCATCAGTACCATTTTTATATTAGATCACTAGCTTGCTTGTACTACTACTTCGTGAAATTAGTACTAATCTATTCCTTCCAGTAATTCTTTGTGCTTAATTTAAGCACACCAGTCTATATAGTGTTTCACATTATTTTGTTATTTGTAGTCTTGTTTTGTTTTTTGTGTGTGTGTTTGTTTACTTGTTCTACTTTATTCATATAAACAGAGCCAAGACATTGCCATAACATGCACTGATGTCCTGCAATGTCTACCTCTGAATCCTGGAGAGGGTGAGTTTTGGCTCAGCTGCTCAGTTTAGTTGGCTTTTAATATATGTCCTTGATATGGATTACCCAAAGGATATGAAGAACACGTTTGAATCCATCAAGAAGATACTGTTGAACCATGGACAACATAAACTCAGCCCAAGACTGCACACATTAAAATGGGGTACATTTTGTTTTTGGGGACACTTTATTTTTAAGTCATCTAACTTAAATTATAAGTCCTTTGTACTTGCTGGCACAGTATTTCTAATTAGTGTGTCAAGGTCATTGGCCTTATCATTTCTAAGTTCCCCTCAACTTCATTAAAGACTGAAATACAATAAGTGTAATGGGAGTTTCAAATAATGCATACCTGTTTTGACAAAATGTTCTAATGACTCGTGTGAATCAAAAACATCATTAAGCAGTGACTTGAGTAAACATTCTTAAGTTAGTCAACAATATATCTTTGAAATTCTACAATTTTCAATTTCTAACAGACTATAAAGATCCCAGATACAGATTTGGGTTTTCACAGTATATTTCTACAAACAATCTCTATTCAGTGTTTCTATTAGCACTAACAGGTACACTGACAGGTATGGGCACATTAGTTGAATACAACATTTCTGCTTTGTGGTAACAGCTGAAGAGCTGCCAGTAATAATCATAAAGATTATACTTATTAACATTTTAACACCGAAGATTCCATCTGTGCACTTGGGCTTTTTGCTTATTTTAACCATAAAAGCGGCAGAAAGTATCCTGTAAGTGCTTTTCATTACTCCAGAGCACTTACAACCTTCAATAGCCGGCAGTTACTGTATGTCAAAAGAGTGTATGAACGATTATCAACGAAGGAGCGGATTAGCTGACTTCTGGCAACAGCGAAAGTGGAATTACCCTAATGACCCTATATTGGCTGTGAAGCGCAACTTCTCAGCTTTCAGAAACGGCTGGCATTTCTCCGATAGAGCAAACATTAGCGAACTTACCGTAATTCAAAGTGCTGTTGTGCGAATGTGTTGGCGGTGGCCCTCGGTGTGAACAGTGAAATACTAACCTTATCTCTACTATCTGTTTAGCTTGTTATTTATTGGATTTTAAAGTATGTCTAATCAAAAGAAATGACGCTGAAGTAGCAGGTTGTGCATTCTGTTGCAATAGGGATTCTGGTGCTTTGACTGTTGGGGAAAAAAACATTCCTGGAAATTGCCCTTTCCTGTTAAGTTACAAAAACAGTGTTGCATACTGAAAAAACTGGAAATTCCAATCAAATTAATACAGAGAACTTTACTCAGTATTGAGAATGGACTCCTCTGATTTAGAAAAAGGCTAAAAAAGGCTTTGCTCAAGCCTTTGCACTATATCTGGATCTTCGTCATTTGGAGGGAGCATGGGCTTTAGTTGCAAGCAGTGTAAAAGTCATTAAATCTTCAAGGCCTGTTGAACTGAGTGACAGCGTTGCAGTCAGTTTCTACAACTCAATATACACCCAACCCAATCTTTTTGAAGGCCATTGCCACTATTTTTCTGCAATTAACATCATTATAGAAGGCCATGTTGGACCAGAAGCTAATTTCAGTGGGGCCCTTTACTAAACATCCTTTGTGGTGCTAAGTTTCAATGTGGAAGCGCCAAATTACAAGATTGAGGAGTTTTGCCTTCTCCACAAAAGAAGGGAGGTGGAGCAGAAGACACAGGAGGAATTCATCTCTCAGTCAGACTGTCTGAACATGCCTCAACATGAGGTGATGGATCCTACCGCAGGGCTTCGTCCAGAGATAACCGCTGCAGCAGCTCAGGGAGAGAAGAAAACATAATATTAGACTGTGATGATCCATCACTTGTGTATCATGATACACATGATATCCGTTCACGGTGAATAAAAATTATGTACATACAGAAACATGAGTCATGTCTTTCCTGCTGTTCCTGGCGATCGAGAGAATCCAATAAATTAACGCTTTAAGTTGTGTGATCAGTAATCAGCAGGGTGGAGTGAATTTTAATTCCTTCTGGGCCAATAAAATAGAAAATATCAGCTCAACTCACATTAGTTTGTTGCAATAACGTAGCATGTTGTCTCTTAAGTAAACTCTGTCTTTCAACACTGCCCACTCCTCAGAGACAGTGTGGTTGAATAAAAAATGAGAGACTGAAAAGCAAAACGGTTATCTCAAATATACGTTTGAAATGAATTGATATACCACACCTTGATGAAGTTGCTTAACCTTAACAGTAAATTGTCTAAAATACAATTTAATGCCAATTCCAAAATATACAACATACATATCCAGACGGGTTATCATCTCATGAGGTACTCCTAATAAAAATAAATAAATAAATAAATAAAAATCTGAATTTCTGCAGAACATCAAGAACGAACACCACACAGCATTTAGTTTTGGTTTGTTTTGACCGTGGCAATATGTGATTAACCATGAACCTACGTCATCATCACAGGTTTAACCGAACCAATGTACACAAGCAGTCTAATGTTTAAAAGTCTACTTTTATTACGAAATTGCTGACTCCACAGGTAATGAGGACACATTGCGAAATTGATGTTTCTAAGCCAACTATATAAAGCCAGACAGACTTTTCACATGAAACAGACCACCAATCAACTGGAATGTAATATTCTAACAAGGCAACAGACATACAGAACCATGTTGTCTGCCGTGTTTGGCATCACTGTCCTCTACTTGGTATCTCAGAGCTATTCAGCTCCTCTGGCCTGTGAAAACATGGTCCAGTCTTTGGAGAAACTAGATCTTCTCCATCTGAAAGGAAGATGGGCTTTAGTCGCAGGTAGCCTGAATGATTCGGCTGATGCAGCTGTCTTAAAAGAGAGCGACAGTATCACTTTGGTTTTCGACAACTTCACATACACCCAGGTCACCCGTCTTGGTGACACATGCAAGTATTATCCTCTCAACATCTCAATGGAAGGTGGCATCCTAACCTTTAAGACGGGCATTTATAACTTTACTGGAATCTTCCTCCAAACAACCTGCACAGACTGTGCCGTTTTGAAGTTGGACATAAAGTCGCCAAACTTAAAGTCACTGGATGTCTACCTGTTCAGCAGGAGGAGGGAGCTGGAGCAGAAAGAGATGGATGACTTCAGAGCTCAAGTAGCGTGTCTGAACATGCCTCCTCCTATACTGATGGATCCTACAAAGGAGCTTTGTCCAGATCACAGCGAAACTCAGGGGGTGGATGCTCAAGAGACTTAAGTACATTACATCAACATTGTATGAACGAACATTAATTCATTTGACTTGATCAGAAGCATAAATCATTTCATGGAGCATGAAATATTTTTGTTTATAAATTCTGAATAAAACCAAACATTGAATCATAAAAAGGTTTTGATTATTTCTAATGGACAGATACAAATTAGAAAAAACTTAGTTTTCTGTAATAATAATACTAATAATAATAATAATAATACTCAATATACAGCACAAACCTATTTGGGGCCCCTTGTTCTATTTCTAATGTCTTCAGTTGTAAGTTCAGTAAGTTCAGTTGCAGTTTAACCACAAATAGATTTCCATTCCAAGGCCAAACTATTCCATTTCTAACATTTGTGAAAAATATGAATGAATTATTGTCAGGAACTCACTAACTCACTAAATTAACACACACATCCATATATGTACCGTAAAAGTTATTTTTATAGTGTATTTTAGTCATGTTATAGTTTATCGATCACATTATTACTTATTTGCTCAAATTCATAATTGTGATTATCAGTTGCCAGAATTTCAAATTACATGCACATCTTTAATATATAGTAAACATTTTGTGAAGTGCTCCCTTTATCTTGTATCTTTGTTTTGTCTACTTTAATCCCAGTCACTGTATACTTACTGCAGTATATATTTTTTCCCTGCTCTTATATCAGATACAGTGGCATACAATATTTTGGGCACCCCTGGGCAAAATTGCAGTTAATGTGAGCAGTTAAGCAAGTAGAAGATGAAATGCTCTCCAAACACGAAACACTCTTGCAATATTTTAAGCAAGATCAGTATATTATTTTTGCTTTGTACGTGTTTAGAGTGAAAATGGGAAAGCAGCACCCTAAGCTCACCTGCAAGTACATTTTGATAGAAAAGAAGGAATCCAGTCATTGAAACAACAGCTAGCACCAATAGCAAATGAAAGCTGATTGCACAATATACTGTGCAGTGTACTGCAGTTTCATTTTGGGATCTTAGGTAAATAATCGAAAGTGTTCTCCTAACACTCATTCTTTCACAATCTCAAAAACCGCAGGTGAAAGGGGGATTTGACTCACCGGTATTTTTAAGATTGCGTAACTGCAGCTTTTTCACATTGTTTTTTTCACAATGTGTCAGTGTCACTCTCAGAGACTCTTTATAATTACTCCTGTAACGAACTGAAAACGCTATACAGAGAAGATTATGATTTCATTGTACAGAGTCATGTTCGCCATGTATGTCATCACCGTTCTCTGCTTGGTGTCTGTGACACACGCAGCTCCTCTGACCTGTGAACACTTGCTCAAGACTTTGGTTCAACTGGATCGGAATCATTTAAAGGGCAGCTGGGCTTTAATTGGAGGAAGCCTGAGCGACATGGACGTAGGGAAAGTACCAATATTAGCTTCTCCAGCAACATCAACACAACCACCACCTCCTTCAGACGCAGCCTGAGTCAAGCAAACAGGTGCAACTATATGTCTTTCAACATCTCCCTGGAAGGCAGCAGCTTCACCTACAGCGATGGCTAAATCAGTACAACCTTTATCCACACATCCTGCCGTGACTGCATAGTGTTGTACGACGATGTACTGTCCCGCAGCTGGCATTATGTCTATCTGTTCAGCAAGAGGAGAGAGCTGGAGCAGAAGGAGCTGGATGAGCTCAGGGCCCAGCTGGAGTGTCTGAACATGCCACCACCCATTATGATGGATCCTCACAAGCAGCTTTGTCCAGAACAGAGTGGTCCTGTTGATAACCAGCCTGTATAAAAAAACGAGTGCTGCTGTCATTTGAAATCATTGCACCTAAATTTGTAACCATCTAAGCAATGCTTAATTAGACTTGTTTATTTTACAATGTAAGGCTTCAAGAGGGGGGTTCGGTATTTTTGAAAACATTCTTGTTCATTCCAATGCCAGTATTGTGTTCTGAAATTACATTTTGTTCAATACATGGCATGGATGATAACTGAAAGAAAACCAACCTTATCCTAATAAATGCATCGATAATGACTAGATGATTTTGGGGGCTCAATTTTTCAAACATATTTATTTGTTCTTAAATTTTAAGGATTTCTAGACGACGGATGTTAAGTATTAGGCTTCTACGTGGTGTCAAGGCCTGGCTCTGTAGCCATGACAAAAAAGAGGGAGGACGCAGGCTGAGGGCAAACAATAAATATTTTATTAAATTAAATTCAATAATACCAACCAACCACAAGGAAGCAAAACAAAAATACTATGAGGTGTGGATATCAGTAAAGTGTGGTGAGTGGCTGAGCACAGAAAAACAAAGCAGAGAAAATATAGCTTCTTTTTAATAACTAGTTAGATTGTCCAAATGTTTTATATACAATGTGTCTTTTTTACTGATTTTTATATATAGGAAAATAGTGTACAAAGTACATTCATTCAGAAGCAAAGGTGAACAGAGATATTCCAAATGTAAACATCATACCCCCCCTCACTCCAACAGAGCCCCATCCCTGCAAAAATATTACTGTAGCATTAAACTACCTAATAATGATTGAACTTGTATGCGATCACTTCACACTTGTGTATCAAAGTTACATATATAGAAATATATATGTATACATACATAAATGGGCATAATAGTAGTAAAGTTAAAATAAAAAAATACATAAAAATAATACTTAAAACAGAATGGTACAAACAATTTTGTATCTTTTTTTTTTTTCGCAAACAAAAATCGAAAACTAATCATCAATCAAGAGCGGCTCTTATGAGTTAAAATTTAAAAACAATACAGGATCAGTCACATAAAACACCAATATTAGTAATATCTAATTTCTCTATGTAGTTTAAGAAAGGTTTCCATGTGGCATAAAACTCTTGAGTGCATCCTCCTGTGGAGGAGTAAATCTTCTCTAATATAAAATGGTGCAGAACAGAGGTGTCCAAATCCGGTCCTGGAGGTAGAAGGCTCTGGTGTAGAAGGTGATTGGTCCACATTTTAAAGGTTGGGGGAAGTTGCTCCTTCCACTTTAACAGTATTAATCGCCTAGCTAAGAGAGACGCGAATGCTATCATATTCTTTGCCTGGCGGTTAAGGTGATGTTGCGCTACATTTTACCACTGTCGCACCGTTGTTTGTAAAAGTTTATGCGAAAATTCAATCTGTAGTGTATTAAGTGGAGATGGGATTTGGTTTTAAATACTTAAGATCAGGAAATCTAACATCCACTCCAAGACCCCACAAACTCTTTGTTTCACGATGTTGATTATCAACCCTGAGTAAATGTGTCATCTGAAAGAATCTGTGCAACTTAGTTGATAGCATGTGTTCTCTGTAGTTAATAAACACTGAGCCTTACCGCAAAATATTAATCTGGATAGCAGTTAAGTGTAACATAGACTTCAAGTGTGTAAATATGGACCTTTGGCAGTATTTCACAACCACTAAATCCCAAAGTGGAACATTGGACTCTGCTCTTTTGCTCTGGGACTATTGTGAAATTGGAAGTTCCCTAAATCAACTATAAATCACACCACATCTCCTTTCAGACTCTACATTGTGACAGCATTGCGACAGAGTCGATATAAATATCACTTGTAGATTATACGAACCCAACGTATAGTATTTTATATATCGCAGCGATGTATGCCGTGAGTGCCATCACTCTCCTTTGCTTGATGTCTTTGAGCCATTCTGCCCCTTTGGCCTGTAAAGATGTGGTCCGACCTTTGGTTCAACTGGACCCCATTCATCTGGCAGGAAATTGGGCTTTAGTCGTAGGCAGCATGAATGATGCTGCACACCTGGAGAGATTCAAGACAAGAGACAGTGCCTTGATTAACTTTGCCAGTGCCAGTGAAACCGCCTCAATATCCTTCACACGCAACTTCAACTTGAATGGCACGTGCCGCTATCTAACGTCCAACATCACTCTGGCAGGAAGTGGCTTCAGCATCGCTGAGTTTAACATCACCATGACCTTCCTCTTTACATCCTGTCCGGACTGTTTAGTTATGCGCTTCAGCGAAGTGCCAGAGAAGCCTCTGTGCCTGTACCTGTTCAGCAGGAGGAGGCAGTTGGAGCAGAAGGAGATGGAGGAGTTCAGAGCTCAGGTGGAGTGTCTGAACATGCTCCCACCTGTTACAATGGATCCTACCAAGGAGTTTTGTCCAGAGAATCACCATGGAGGAGAGAAGAAACAAGAGGAACAGTAGGCTTCAGCTCTTGGCCGCGCTCTGTGGATGCTTTGTTCCAGTGCTAAATCTTAATGTTTTTTAGAATACTTTTGCAAAGATGTGCTCTTTAGCTAACAGACAAATTATTAGGAATAACATGTTATTAAAGTATGTTTCGGTTAAATCACTTCTGAAATGAACTGGATTTCTTTCGAGCTTATATATTTAGTCACTTACATTCCATGGCTTCCTGATGCAGGAGAGAAGTAAAAGATGCTTTTCTAACATTTTCATTGTTTCCCAGATGTATGTTTTGTCAGCATCTTTTAAGAAACATTGCCATATTGTTCAGTTCATTTTTAGTGGATCGTTTTTGTTAAAGTATTTTGTTACTTTAAAAGACTGTTACTTTGTTTTGTTCCGATTTTTTCCGTTGCTTCGATAAAGTTCACTCATTTTGAACATCACTCTGCCAACTCCTGCTGTAGTTCTCAGAACAGCTTATGCTTTTTTCACAACACTGGCTTCCTTATGCAAAAGCCCCCAAAACGATTAAAACGTTGTTGACTTTCCTTGTTGAAAGAAGCAATCAGAGAGTCAATCAGTTCAGCTGTGTCTCCAGTGAATAAAACCTCTGAGCTACACATCACATGATTTGATATTTTGATAAAAAGAAAAGAGTAAAATTTTTTGTCCCCTTGGGGAAATTTGTTTTGGACAGCCATACAGTTCATTGTTTCATAAAAACAGACATCAGTGAAAAACATCTTCACAAAAACTGTTGAATCACATTAAAAAAAAAAAAAAAAAAATGAGGTTGTGTAAATTAAAGTGCTTTGCACTAAAGTGTGTGTGTTTAAAAACACCACTGGCACAAAATTATTGTATTACATAAATATTTGTGGTCTTTTGTTGCCACTGATTTGCTGGTTCTGTTTAAATCCCTGCGATACATTGTAGTACACACCATGATAATCACAACATGAAACTACAGTTACAACGGCAACATCTCAGAAGAACAAATACATTCAGTTTCAACATTGCACTGAAGCGACCACTACCATGTAGATACTGTAGCTGAAAATGAGCAGAGACTGTTCAAACCTGTCATCAAAGCAATACAATTATTGTATTGTACAAAATGTACAAAAAATTGTAAAAAAATTGTACAAAATGAAACCGTACGGTTGTATAAACACGCAGCTTTCTCTCCCTCATTCACTCGCAGTAAATATTTACAAGTCCACCCTCATGTGTATTTTTTCACCAAGACTAACAAATACAAACTAGACTGTGTTTTTTGGACATTCAATCTTTTATTCTTCAAAGAACACAAGGACCAGTCAGTCTGACACCAGGTCATGTTGCTCAAAAGATGTTGCCTATTGAGTTGGCGAATTGAAATGAATCTCTGTGCCGAGATTTCTCCCGTGTTGTATACCTCTGAATTCATTCTGCTTCCCCCTCTGCAGTGAATTTATTAATATATATTAATGTGCCAACTCTATTGGCTCCATACGAATCCGAGCAATAATGGATCCATGATGAGGTGGTGTCTTAGCATCATGAGCTGTTCCTTCCACTTTGACGGAGGTTGAATTTACTTTGATTATTCAACACAGCTTTGAATCCCAAATGTAATGTTTTATTTAGGTACACATTTACAAACAGTCCCATTATCTTAATTGTTAAAATAATTTTCCACCCATGCACAAAGCTCTCAGACCACTCCACCTCAGCCTAAACAACAGCTCTCAGTCTCTGGGATATGTGAGCTCTTTTGTGAATGAAGTAAAAAAAATAGATTTTTCAAATTTGTAAATTCTAACTTGTTACGATTATGTCTTTGATTATACACTAAATTATGTCCTGCCATTGTTGCTGTCTACGTATAATTAATAAGTCCCATCAAGGTTGTAAATATTGGACAAATGACATGCAACAACAGCTCATGAAGGAACGAAACGCTAAACACAGGTAATAATCAAACATTCTCTCATTGCACAACAATGGGGAGCACAGTGGGTTAAGGGTTAGTGGACCTGCACTGTGTTGCAATAGCGGGGTTTTGTTCTTTCTCCTATAAAACTAGACAGGCACACCAACCAGACGTGAAGTCACAACTGACCATAGGGCAGTCTCAGTATTAGCAGAGAACTCAATATACAGCATCATGTTGGCTTTGTTTGCCATCACTATCCTATGGATGATGTGTCTGAGCCATTCAGCGACAATACTCTGTGAGAAATTGGTCCAGCCTTTGGATCAACAAGAACCTCATAACTTTGAGGGTAAATGGGCTTTAGTTGCTGGCAGCCTCAACCATCCGCCGTCTATGGAGGCCCTGAGACTAAGAGACAGCATCACAATGTACTTTTCCAAATCCAGCGACACGTCAGTCGTTTCCTATACTCAAGTCAACCGGTTTGGTGAGCAGTGCCAGTACCTGCACTACAACGTTTCAGTGCAACACAGCAGCTTCTCCTTTGATGGGGGGAATCGCTTTGAGCTCATGGGGTCTTTCCTCAACACGTCCTGTCCAGACTGTTTGGTAATGCGGTGGAATGTGAAGTCAAGCAGAAGGCTGTCTACAGACTTATACCTGCTGAGCAGAAGGAGGATGGTGGAGCAGAAGGAAATGGAGGAGTTCATGGCTCAGCTGAAGTGTTGTGGGCTGCCTGAACCTTTTGTGATGGATCCCACTAAGGAGCTGTGTCAAGAACAACCTGAGAGCCAACCAACAGCAGCAGCTCATACCGAGGAAATAACAGTTAAACCAAAAGCATGACGGACTTTGGCAGACATGAACATGATTCACACTTTTTTATGACAGTAAAGACGTCACTGCGTGTTCTGTTGAGGATGGCTATATCTGATACATCCAACTGAACGTTGGATAATAAATGGATTTATTTTTTTCTGTTACTGTGTTATCAGCAGATATATCCCTGTTTTAATGCAGTTTAGTTTGTTTATCTTCATTATATGAAAAAGAAAAAATCATGAGCAATAAAGTTTAAATGTGCGATCTGTAGCTTCTTATGGCTAATGTCAGCAAGTGTTGGCAAACTTACCAGAGGCATGTCTGTGGAAAATGTGTCAGCTTCTGTTTCACACTAACATTATTCCAAAGTTGCCTTTTGCTGTCACTGCTTAGCAAATGCTATTTAATCTCAATTTAATTTTGCTATTTTGGCCAGTAATTAAAAAAAAAAATAAAATAAAACTTTGGTTAAAAAAAGTAAAATAGCAGTAGAAATGTGTTCTACTTCACTGTAGTTTACATTACGGATTATAACTGAAAACATGCTTTGAACACATGGATGTTTTCAATAAAGCCAACATGCAATAAATACAAGCCTAATCTCAGATACAAGTGGACAGAATGAAAGCGTGCAGCGATATAATCACATCATCCCCTTATCCCTCTGGCACATTCTTTCATTCACTTGCACGGTGTAATAATTAACGTGCTGCTCGCTGATTGGATTAGTACTATACATTTTCAAATCCGCAACAATAGAGTAAGCCGCGAGCACCACTCTTTGTGCATGCACACATGCTCAGTCTTGTGTTTGCAGCAATGATTGTTTGCTTGTGAGCATGGCATGCAAATGTGGGCGTGCGCAAATGATACACAGAGGGTGTTATTGTGCACCAGGGAGGAGGTACACGCAGCAAGGCACTATAGCTCTGAGGAAATAGGGCTTCCTTTTGTGTTTATGAAACAATGTTGGCCTGAAACTACAAACGTATGCATTTTCAGAAATGTGTCTGTCATTCGGAGTGAATTTTAAAACAGGTATGTGCATCACTCTCTCTCTTTATATATATATGTATGTGTATATATGTATATATATATATATATATATATATATATATATATATATATATGTATACAGTATATGGCTCTACTTTTGTTGAACTTGAAATTCTTCTACACTTCACATGAAATCTTTCAGATAAATAAATACAATACAAGTAAAAGCCTGCAGAAATCAGTCTTTACTTCCCTTACTTACAGTCATTGTGATGACAGTACATCAGAGTAAGTGACAGTAAGATGTGAGGAATTATGTCTGAAACCATTACTTGAAGCAGAGCTCATTCTAATTACAGATGAAGTTAGCTGCATTTATTTTATTTCATTAGCGTTTTTGTCCTAAGCCCTTAGATCTTAAATTTCCTCAGGACACCACTGAACCCAAAAAGGAGGGCTTGTTTATTTGTAAGGCCCGCCGCTGATGTATTTTTAATGATGATCATGCCTTTGCTATTCTCTTGATAAAGTGATCTCCTTTGTAGATAATGAGCAAAACATAAGCCTGTTATGTAATGGAGTTTAAATCTGCAATATCTTGCAACCTTACTTAACCAAAATGAGAGTTAAGTAGAATCTTTGGTTGAGCTTGCTGTGCATCTCCGTAAATGCAAACAGATTGTCATATTAGCTATATAAATTGCCTTTGGCTTGTGAAGGCAAATGTGTATCAGGGAAATATCTGATTAGGTCTACCAGAGGTCATATTAGGTCATATTAATGAGGACTTCTAGCGATTCAGAATCATCAATTTTCAGGAAGAGTCTCGGCAGAATTAACAGGTGTGCATGAATAAAACTATTTAGGCAGAGGTTTATGTGAGGTTGCACACTGTGTACGGTTCATTTTCACTCTTTATTTTATAATTAAAATCTGCGTGTGTGCCAGCTTGTGACATATTCAACATTTATGAATTGTAAAAAAACACAAAAAAAAAAAACGAGTCTAAATCGGAACTACTGTATGGCGAAGCTGGTACTTTCTCCTGAATATGTATATATAACGTTCACCACTGTTTGGAATCTGTGAAGCTCAATTAATGAGGTGAGGCTTTGTCTAATTCAGACACACTGATAACATTGTGGGAATGTAAATTAACCAGACCCCACACACATCTTTCCAATTCATGCCCAATGAGAAAACAGCCAGCGCATTTCATAAAACTAGTCACTGACACAGTCCACTCTGCAGCTGTTACAAGATACAGCATTAATGTGTTCATACATGTTCATAAACAAAAGTAGCAAATGAGCAGTTCCCCAAACCAAACACTGGTGATTGTGTCAACAGTGTCTGTCATGTTGTTTATGATTCACCTAATTTCACCTCATTGGATCACATTGTTCTGCTGTGGTATCTACGTGCTCTTTCATGGTTATCGCCCCAGTACTCCACAGTGTTATTTGTTCCATCATGTCATGCTGTTAGTGCTTATTATATATTTAGAGCAGCACAGCAGCATCGTGATTAGTGCTGTTGCGTGTTCGATTCGCCGCCTGGGGCCTTTATTTGTGGAGTTTACATGTTCTCCCCGTGCCTGTGTGGGTTTCCTCCGGGTACTCAGGTTTCCTCCCACCGTCCAAAGACATCATGTTTGGGTTAACTGGGGACTCCAAATTGTCCGTAGGTCTGAGTGTGAGTGGTTCTGTGTTGGCCCTGTGGCAGACTGGTGACCTATCCAGGGAGACCCCGCCCTTGCCTAGTGTGAGCTGGGATTGGCCCCAGTATTCCCAGTTTCGGGAAACGGATAAGTGGTAGAAGAATAATTGAATGAATGAATGAATTAGTTAATTAATTTGTCAATGAATCAAGTAGAACTCACTAGACTAGACATCTCAAGTGATGACCTTATGATAACTCACAGTGTTGGAGTACAGCAACTAAAGAAAGCAGGCTGAACAGAGGATTAAGTAGAATTTGCATGTGTATGTTTGCGTGTGTGTGCGTGAGAGAGGCAGGGGCATTATTACTTATCACAGGCAAGTTTGAAATAGGAAAGTGTTCAAGAAAAAGAGATATTGGAGGAGCTGGACGTTGGACTTCCCTTTGGTCAGTCAGCCCTGAAGCCAATCCTATTGTTACTGAGATATTCCCCAGCCCATAAGCTGATTAAAGGAAGGTGTGTTCAGCAGAAAACTTTATATACATAGCGGAATGGAGTGCAGCAGCTGCAACCTCACGGCCAAAGCCAAGCACATCAATACAAAACAGACTTCCCGTCATACTAGAACTAAAGATCTCGATATTCCATTGAAAAGATAAATGTACAACACACTAAACGAATCTTTGTTTTTCTAATCATGCATTAGCCAGCATACACGATTTCTTTGCACAAAAAAATGGTGACAAAAACCAACACAAAGTGCCAAAATAATTCTCCAGAACAGTTTCAGTGCTCCATAGAATCACCAGGTTCGACTGGAAGAATTAACCATGCTTCTGAAACATACTCATTCATTTGGTCTTCCGGTGATGGTGGTGGAGAGGTGTGGCTGGCACATCCCTCCCACACATGCGCTTAAATGTGATGATGTGATGTGAATGTGATGGCTTTGAAGTCAGTACAATCATATTCATAGTTATCAAACCACGTTTTGACTTCACGTGTCCTGTATATTTAAATTTGTTTTCACTTACTCACTCATATAATCTGATCCTCCATAAATCTGAGCATGCACCTATTACAACCTCTGATGGCTGGCTCAACAGTTGACATTTAAACTCATAAAGCTGGCAAGAAGGCTCATTCATGTGGAGGCAAATAGCATTTGTCTTTTAAAATGTGTGTTCTTTTCTCTTAGCTGAAAAAATAATTCAGTGTAAAATGAATGGCCGTGTTTGCTGCTGAACCCCGATAATCACCTTGTTGTTCCCCTCTCCCCACTGTGTTCCTCTGTTTTCACTCAGGCCGACTCGCTGGAGCCCAAATATCCTGACAGCTCCAAATAATTCTATATTAGACTTGTCACCATGACAACAAAGCCTGTGGCCTGGGAGGAACAGGGTCTTGTCAGCTCAGTAGACAATCGAGTCGAGGATGAGGTGGATGCAGCTATAAACCACAGCAAACCGATGATGCACGATAAAAAGGCTCCCAGGGCAGAACCTGAGGACGATGACGAGGACGATGTCCTGGGTCACAGAGTTAAAGATGAAGCTCTGCAGGGGAGTCAAACCCTCTCTAGAACCAAAATAGCTGATGCAACCAAACTGGAAAATCAAAGTTCACCAATCCTAAGGGAGACACAAGAAGTCGTGACAGAATTAGAGCAAGATCCCGAAAAACTATCAGATACTATACAGTCAGAAAAGCCTGCTGATGAATGTGATCATGCCTTTCTGCCATCATCTCCACTCAGTGCCTTATCAACGGAAGAGTGCCCAGAGAAAGAGGCTTTCTCCAGTCTGGAGGGAGAAGTGGCCGAATGCATCAGTGATGTTGAGATCTTCTTAGATGCTGCAGAAGATTTTGTGTCTCCTGATGATGCATGGATAAGGACAAGTAGGCTCACTGTGGTAGTTAATCAAGAGACGAAATCTAAGAAGATCAGAGAAGATAATGTGACAGCAGATGAGAAAGACACAGAGCTGCTCTTTTTACCAGATGGCTTCAACAACAGTGAATGTGAGGGCGCTCACCATTATCAATCAGATAATGTCTATGCTCTGTGCTCCCCCCCTTTTGCTGATGACAGTGGGGAAGAGGAGGACATAATCATGGATTTTACATCTGGCCAGCAGCAGTGCTGTGCACTTAAAATCAGAAATAAGCCTTTCCAATCTGCCGAGGCCTCCGTTTACTCTGAACAACGGCCAGTCTCTGTCCTGCCTGCAGTTCCCTTAGCCAAACAGCAGGACGAGCTGTTGTCTAAAAGCCAATGTGGACTTGCCCCCATGGGAGAGAACCAGGAAGCTGCACAACAGGTGCAGGGCAAGGTCTCACTACCTTTGTGGACCGTTGCCATGGAGCTGTCCAATCAGGGCAGGGCAGCTTCCCGAGGCTTTGGATGTGCTGCGAGCAGGGTGTGGGAAAGGACAGACGAAGAAAGCGAGCAGCGTAAAGCAGTTGGGAAGCAACATGGCACAGGGATTTTAAGGTGTTCAAAAACAGTCCAATTTCAAGAACTGGAGACAAAAAAGTATCGCCGTGCTGTGTCTTTTAAACACAGCAAACTCATCAAAATGGAGAGTGACTTGTGTGATGATAGCCAGAGTGACAGTGGAGTATCAACAGACTTCTCGCCATGCAGCACTTTGGAGGGCGACGCCACAGCAACTGCAACCAAAGAGACTCCCATTGAGAGGGAGATCCGACGGGCTATAGAGCGCGAGCAGAGCTTGAGGAAGTCCAGAGGGCTGCCAAATCCACCCACTTCCCCAGAGTACGTAGAGATTCCTCTAAAAACGACTGTTCTCTGCCAGTCTGTCACCACTGAGAGGTGTCAAGGCAAAGACAGGCAGTTTGCCGGCAAAAAAATGCAGCATGAGATTCACGAGGAAGCCCAGAGGGAACAGGATCTGGTCAAGATCGGCAAAATTCCAGGTTTCTATGACAAAGGCACAGTCCGCCAGCTCAAAGAGAGAAGGCAGCTTTTTGAGGCCTTCCAGAAACCAAGTGACTCACTTTCGACTGTCACGGCCAGGTGTAAAACTACATCCTGGTCCTCAACCAGTGACATTTCAGTCCCGGAGAACCAGGGAGTCTCATCACAGAAGTCCCACACAAGAGGCTCACATGCAGAAAGAAGAAAGAGCATAGACCTGCTAAGTCCTACAGAGAGCCGCAGTGTAGCCACAAGTTCATCTCTGCAAAGACCGGGCTTCTCTGAGGGGACTGGACGCCAGGTCATCATCCTGGAGAACAACCTGAGTGTCCCAGCACAGACGCTCTACCATGTCAAACAAGAGACACAGCCCGTTCCCACAGTTGACTCTGGAAGCCTGAACCTCTCATCATCCAGGACAGAGAGATACAGGGAGATTAATGGCAGAAAGGAGGAAGAGGAGGAGGAGGAGGAGGAGGAGGAGGAGGTAGTACCCAAGGAGAACCCTTTTTTCAAACTGCGCTCCTCATCAAATGTAATTAAAGTGGAACAGGATATCCGGGAGGGCCGAGAAAGGGAGAAAGAGCTCCGCAGGCAGAGGATCACTATGTATGGGGGCACAAATGGAGGAGAAAAAGGAGGAGGTGATGGAGGAGGAAGGAGGTCAGCCACCACTGAAGGAAAGATTCAAAAGTCATCTTCCAACCCACAGAATGAGCTGCCTGTTCTTGACTTGCCTAATTCATCAACCCAGGGGGAAATTGGACCCTCAGCAGGTCAGTGAAGCACTAAGCATTGATTTAGGGATCAACGTCCATGTGAGTTGGATGTAAATGACTCTGCCTAGACACATAGGTTCATTACGTGTGTGTGTTGAAGCTTGTGATTGTGAATATGTGTATACTTGTGTATTTGCACTGAAACCCCCAAAACATTTTTTTTTTTTTTCTCATGGTCAGTGGAAAACCGTAAAACAGCCAAAGCACTTTTAGTTACACTGGCAACCATAAGGTGGTCAAAAAAGAAAATAAATTTCTGGAAACTCACAACAAATGTCACATCTAATCTGTCGTCTGAACTTCAGCTGAGGTGAGGGAAAAATCCTGAGTCATAAGTAAAAGAGTATGATTTGGGGATAAAGTCTAACTTTTGCATTTAGCTTCAACATATATTCAGTTTTCATGGTGATAAACAGATATTTTAAACTAAAATAATCCCTGTTGCCACTGTGTGCATGTGGTGATTCCTTTCTCTGGGTTGTTGTACCTCTCTGATTATATCTAGCTGTATATTGTGTCGATTTCAATAAATGGACACTACATGTTCACTCAAGGTGTGTAAAAGTTCATCTTAAAGCATTACAATAGCTGGGCAATGATTGAAATTGCCAAATGTAATTGCTTAAAGTAATGGGTAAATTGTTGAAACATTAAGATAGAATATTAAAATACCTGTGAATAATTACAGATGAAGAATAGATTCATGTTTATTTCTCCAACTGAAAAGCAAATCAAACAAAAGAGTTTGCATAATGATCACTAATGGCAATGTCCTTTGTGTTGGGGTGTGTTTTGTTGGCATTAAAGATTGTCAAGACGTTTTTTGTATGAATGAATCCGTCACCAGCTGACACAGTTTAAAAACTGTTTTACAAAATGACCAGGGAGTGCCACTACACAATCTGAATGACCATGACTCAATTCTGGGAAATGAACAATTGTGTATTGTTTCCAATACAATGAGTTGTTTAGCCCTTTTTATATTCCTTTTATTGCTGGATCCTACTCTCTGTTTCTATTCCACTATGTTCATGTTCGATAAGACAATTCCCTTCCTTAATTCCCTCCACATTCATCTGCTTTCTTTCATTTCTCTGCTGCTTTGCCAAGTTCACTCATAATTTGATTCAAAGAGGCTTTATTGCTCTCAGTGAAAAGCTCAAATGAAATCAAAGGAGCACCTTTGCCTGGTTCCTCTGGCCCTCATCCACTTTTCATTCTTGCTCTTGCAGCTCAGCAGTCTGTTGGGAAGTTGAGCACATGGCCTCCGCCCAAGGCTGAAAAGGAGAGGACAGAGGTGAGTCAATCAAATCAGTCTTCCTTTTGAAATGACGTTCAGACATTTCACTTTCATTTATGGTGCTATTTGCTTTGAGACTGAAAATCTGACCATGTAGAAAGACAAAGATATCCTTTAAGCTCTATAGCTTAATACACCATCCCTAACAAACTGGCACACCTGGAATAGGACACGAAAATGTAAGCAAATTATTTTCCTGAGTCTCCCTCAAATTTGAGTGAAGAAAATATCAGGTTTCAAACTCAGGAACCTTCTTTAGATATGCACGGTATACTGTATGTAGCCAATGGACCAATGATGAAAAGGCTCTCAGAAGGATGTCAGCTCTCTTCCACGCCAAATATGGGCCACAAACATCAGATAACAGCAGACACACAGTAAGGAGCTTATCTTTAGAGATAAGGCACCACGACAAACAGCCCTGAGACTAGTGAGGAAAAGTTAGAGTCTGCAGTGTGTGTGTGTGTGTGTGTTAGCAGTCAACAATAGCGAAAGCGGAAACTCAGCTGACAAACTCACTGATTTGTGGTAACCTGCGTTGTGGGTCCTGCATCCCTTTGAGACTCTGCTATCTGATTAGACTTGTGCGCTGCTCTTTGGTTTTAGTGGTTTAAGTCAGCCTGGCTTTGATGTGCCAGATTTCAGTGGCATGGTTCAGCTGGATATTAGCATTAGCAACATTTTGCTTCCTTTTTGCTTGCTGTCACATGTTTCTTCCCCCCCCTGCCTCCTATTCTCTGTGAGTTTATTATCTGCTTCCAGCACAGACCTGCTTCCTGATTACAGCTGAGAAACAAACAAAGGTTGCAGGAGAAACTGGTCTCTGTTGTTGATCTTCTCTCACTGAACATGGCCTTGGATCAGAGTCACATTAACCTCCCTTTGACGGGCTGAGCTAATGATGCTCAGCCAAAGGGATGTCCTCCAGAGGAAATAAATGCATGTTTCTCTTTTTATCTTTTCCCCCCTTTTTCCTGTTGGTTTGCTGGTCTCATCTCTTGCTCGCACTCATCTGATGTTGCTACTCTTCAATTCTCTTTCTTTTTCGACTCTGATATTCACAAACAACTTTCTGTCTACACCTCCACTTTTACCTTGCTGCCACCATTCACTCCTGGTGTCCACTGTTACCTTTACAATCAGGTTCTCCTGAGTCCACGGACCCCCAGGCAGAAGACTCCTCTAGTACAGCGCTGGGAGTCAGGCCTGGTTAATGGACACATTGAGGACAACAACTGAGAAGACACCGACAGAGAAAAGTCAAGGAAACAGAGACTTGTAGTGTTGAAAAAACTGGAAGTCCAGGTACGGAAAGTGGGTACGGAAATGAGGAGGGAGCAGTGAAAAAGAGGAGAGATGGGAAAGAATGCAAAGTGGGAAAGAGGTCAGGGATTTAGGCTAGAAAGAGGGCCAGGAGGATTGGGAGTGGACTGAAAGACCTTTAAAAGTCCTTCAGTGACTACAAGAGAAGAAGGAGCGGGCCACAGAGTAGTGGAAGAGCACTTGGCCTGCTTCTGCTGCTGGAAACACTGACACTAATGAACATAAAATTGCAAATAATGATGCTTCTCTGGAGAAGAAAGAAGTGTAAAGTTAGTAACAGTGGGGCATTGAAACCTTTTTCGGATTACAATGAGTTATTATTTGCTGATGAAAATAGTTTAGCACATTATGGCATACTGAACAAGGCATGAAAAACAGTATGTCATCCCCAGTTTTATGCTTTAAGTGATGTCTGACAGCGCAATACCACTTTATTACGCCTGTACTAATTCAATCAATAATAGCCGTGCAATAAATCCGGAGTTTGTGTAGCTCATTTCCTTTGTTTGTTTTATTACCTCTGTCAAGATTTGCATAACGGTGGTCCCTCTTTTTCTTAACCAGTTGTTGTTTTGTTTAGTTTTTTCACACCATCTTTGCTTTGTCAGTGTTTCCCACACACACCCAATGTGTGTGTGGGAGAAATAATAATTTTAAATGTGACCTTTTCTTCCTCTTAATAATTTTTTCTTTAATCCTAAAACATTCATGAAGATACTGAAGTGGTAACCTTTGCTACTGCTCAAACACCGCTTGCCGAAAGTGAAAAAATTACCACAAACCATTGTAATTACACCAACTCAGGTTTATATATTTTATATTGGCAGTCAAAAGACAAAAGGAACAAATGTACTCCTTTTGAATGTCAAACACATACAAAGAAATAGAAATGGTCTTAATGTTTGTATAGTCTCTTTTCAACCTCTTCAGACAAACTGCTCTAGAAGTATTTAAGTATTTACCAATAAGTCTTCATGTGAGAAGTCTATTTATATGGCGTTGCAACACTATTCTCACTATAAAGCCGCCACACATTCGCAGCTTTCGCCACTGACACCCCAAATAGAGGTTAGAGGATATTTAATGCGGCCATTTCTGAATAACATATCAGTTCAATTTGTGTTCTTGAGCAATTCTCATTTAATGTAGGTCATGAAGTACCAAGCTGAGAAAGTTGACAAAGCAGGTTCAGGGACTCCAGGATCCCAACAGAACACGTGTTTTACAGCACATATTTATCTCCCTCACCTCATAGAGATGACACAATGTACGTTTCCACCACAACATTAATGTCACAGATCCAATTATCCTCCTTACGTGCTATCTGTTGGGTTGGTTATCTGGGTCCCTCGCAATGTTAGTGGTCAAAGAGAAATGTATCACCATGGATACAGCTTTGCTTGCTGGAATTAAACTGCATAAATGCCACAGTGGGCCATGTGTGTGGATGAATGTGTTTGTGTGTGCATGTGTGAGGGTTAGATCACGCTTTAGCGACCTCCCAATCTCCTGTGAATAATTCATCACCTCATTCTGACTGGACGCAGCCCAGTGACATTGCCAGAACATTATTAGGGTGGAGCTGCATCAACTTTAGTGTTCAAAATTATTAATAAACTTTCCTTTCCTCCCTCTGAAACTCTCGTTTCTGCTACTTTGTCAGGCTTGCTGGAACAACAGCTTGGTATTCAACTGACATATGACATGTACAAACCCCCTACAAGATCAAGGCTTGGCACTGAGAGTAAAACGTACTCTTTCCTGTTTAGTGACCTAGGACAGAGATCTAAGATTAATTTTTCATGCTCAAACATGGAAATCATACCAGGGTTCTCTCTCGCTCTGATAACTAATCTGGCTGCTGTTCAGACATGGCGACTGAGTAATAAGCCTGCAGACCTGTGCAGCTCCATCCTCGTTTCCATGACATTTCATCATCACTATCTTCTAAAGTCCTGATGGCACAAAATCATCAAAGCAGTATTGTGAGAGACAGTCAGCATTTAGGGGATTAGAGAACTCTTGCTCCTCTGATGCCTCTTTGTCAAGAGGACAAAAGTCTGAGCAGAAGTGTGGAGGGCCTGTGTATGTGTGCTTTTGTGTGCTTTGTAGACTTGAGAGTGCAGGAAAAGCTCCATTTGTACTGAAACGACTGTGCGACTTTGTCTTATGCATTTTCAGTTGCACATCTGTAGAAACACTGGAGATGATTATTTGGAGTCTTTTAGCTTCACCACATTTATTTGACAGCTATTTTTAGCTCACCTTATAGCTCAAAATTAAAGAGGCCAAGAGTGTGAAAGTAGCTCAGATTAGCCCCAGACCAGTAAAGTAACGTGAAAACAGGGTTTGTGCCTCTAAAGTGAGCGCTGTGTTTTTGATATTACTACTTTTACATAAGCACTGTATCTGATCCTTCTTCCACTGCTGTGGCCATATTGCCACATTACTGCAGAATGGAAAACATTCCCCGTATGCATGAGCCAACAGGCCACTTTCATCCGTCTACAGTCAGCTACCATTGGCGGTGTTTGAAATTGCACACATCGGTTCCCCTTCAGTCTCTGTCAGTGTGTGTCACACAGCACGCGTGTGTTGTCAACAGAAAATAACAGAGATATCCAGATTGGCCTTTTGGGTTTCTCCTCATTACCATGTGCACATGGTAATGCTCGGATGTGGGGGTGTGTACTGCTGCTTTGATGTTGGAGAGACGGGGGGGAATAAAGTGGCAAAGCTGAGTCATTGACAATTAACAGAAAACCATTACATAAGATTTTATATAGTCTGTGTTTAATTCTATGCTGTGGAGAAAGCCTGTATGTTTCTCTGCTGCAAACACACATCTCCATCTCTTAACATGAAGCTTTTTTCTTATGCGTGTGTGTGTGTGTACGTGTAAGAATGGGAAATATACTAAGGTGTGAATATCTATTTCAAATCACTTTGTTACTGCCAGTAACTTCGACTGAAACCAGATAACTTAACAGACTGCTTTGTGTTGCTCTCGGGGGAAAGCGGAATCTTTTTGAGTTATGATAAAAAGGCATTTAAAAAAACTGCCTTTCCGTGATACAAATTATAACTACAACAACTTCTTAAAAAAAGGACTGGCAATACCCATCACTGACTATTTACCTGTGCAACAGAAAGACGGGGTGGGGGTTAGGGTTAGTTAGTGTCTGATGTGTGCAGCACATCCTTGACTGTCCTGCTAATTACAGCTGGAAGTGCTTACAGGCTATTTTTTGCTTAAGCAGACTGCTAAACTGACAGTCAGAACTCTAATGATAAGTCAATATTTCTTTCTGCATTGGTGATTTTCCACCAATTTCCCAGCCTCCTTTTTATCTGCCTATTCTTATTGTGATGTATTCTGGCTTTGTTTTGAAGTGCTGTCACAGTGTTTTGCCATATACAGTACACTCTGCAGTCAGTCAGGGAAAGGAGCCAAAAGGTTCAAAGCCGTTTCAAATTATTTGCTCACTTTTCCTGCTTTGTGTGTTTGCCTGAAAAATGCTGCACTCAATAATTCACACTTCCTCTTGCTATTAAAATATGAATTATTTCAGAAGACGGAGTATTCACACGAGGCCAGGCTCAGAGGGCTGAACCACTGGCTATCACACAACCTTTAGCGGATATTGCTGTTAATATGTTGAGCATTACTAAGACAGACCAAACATTTTTCTTTGGCGCCTTCCGTTGAAATGACTGGTGCTGTCCATCCAATGTCCTTGTTTTATTGTGACTCACAATTATTGTGGTATGTTGCATAAGATTAAATTACCCTAACCCCAACCCTTATCATTATTCTGCCTCCTATTCAAACAGATCTCTCCAGTGTTGTTATCTGGAGCCGAATATCTTCACTGTGTAGTCACGTGCTTGTACACAGCAGCGCTGAAAGTGAACTATGACTCGTACTTTGATGGATTGGTTGCCAAGTCCACTTGATTTGTCAACCTTATATTCATGTCTGTCATCACATTTCTTTTGTCTTTTTCTTTTTTTATATGAATAAATTCCTTTCCTATCTGCCACAAAGCTCTATGCTGCTGCTTTGGAGGCCAGTAAAGTGTAATAAAGCTTTGCACTAAATACAGAGTTGGCTTTCTGCTGCTTCCTGAAGTCCGCCTACAATGACAACCCTTCTCTGTCGGGTTATTGGCCACCATAAAAAGCAGATGGGAGCTGTATCTCCCTTGTGAGTTAACTTAATTTCTTTCTTTAGGACAGAACTGAAGTGTCAGCACATGTACTCAAAAAGAAAGAAAAAACTAACTAATGCAGACACACATTGTCCTCTGAGTCCATATCTGCCCCAATGTCACATTTCTCATCAGCTGCAGTTCCCTCCACCCTGTAATATTTTACTGAGGATACAGTAAGATCTTCTTGCACATCAGAGTCACATTATTCCACTGACCATGCAATCTGTTTTGTGAGGATAAAGGAAACCAGCTTGGTAAAGCTCACCCCTCATGCTACTCTAAGGGACAGGTGTCTTACTGATACATAAATGGTGCCCTCTGCAGAACATTTAGCAAAACTACAGCCGGCTGTTTCAGTAAGTCCCTTCCATTAACGCTACAGTATGTGTGAATGTGTGAATGTACGGCCCTGTCTCAAGGCATGAGACTGAAGAGGACATTTTTGCAATCGGAGCATTTGAAGTTCTGTCTGGTTTTAATTTTTCAAAATATATATATATTTTTTGATAACTTTATTGGTACACAATGAGCATAAAAACTTTGCTTGATGTTATATGTTATATGACCCCTTGACTCAAGTGTATTTCATCAGTATCCCCATCGGGGAGTTTTCTGCCATGCTGCTGCTCAGTTACATTCAAATAAGTTACCCAAGTTTTTAAATCACATTCATTCAGTAAACTGACCACACAAAAGAGACAATTCAACAAATTAAAGTAGAAATTGAAAAATGTCTAAACATGCACCCGTTAATTAAAAAAGCTTTATTTAATATAAATTATGAGTAATGTAAACACAGATAATAGAGAACAGGTAACAAAACTATTGAAAATAATCATGTCAAGTAACAGGTTACTTACAAGTGTTTGCATATGTGTATGTAGGTTAGTATTTATTGTATATATGGAATGCATCTGTAATATGCAAGTTGTGTCATCATCTTCATCAGTCACTATTCTCTCATTTTGTTGATTTTTTGTCTTTTCGTGTGCTTTTTTTCCCCCTGGCTTAATATATAAATACATTTTATTAACTGCAAGAACAAACTATTTTCAATTGTGCACATTAAGTAAAAAAAATAGACATTACAAAATGTTGATGTGCTGGAACAATCTGCATATCTACAAAGAGCATTGCTTAGGTCGAACAGTTAATATTTGACAAAACTTCCTATTCGAAAGCTAATTTAGTAGATAGCGATGAAAGTACCAGTTGTAAGTGCTGAAGGCACTTTAAATACTGATTTTGTTGTGATGATTCTTGACCTCTGAAAAGGTGACAAAACAAGCTCACTTCAAATGACCTTGCTCAATTACATGTTAGGATCAAACACCAAACGTCACATCCTGTCAAATTGCACTGTTTTACTGCTGCACGTGAAATAGGAACTTGGGAAACAGCTCTTCCTGTCCTGCTGTGTAACGCCAGCTGATGGGCTGCTATCCTGACAAGCTCTGATAAAGTGATAAAGTATAAACACACAGAGAGAAAGCGAAAGATCAAAGGAACATCTATTTCTAATGGATGGGGGTTGTGAACGTGGAGAGGGAGTTCCACATTTGCGATCTGGAGGCTGTCTCAGTCTCCCCATCGGCCCATTCCTATACACATAAATAAACAAAATATAAACACACAGATAACCTATTAAAGAGCTCAGCTTGTTATTTCCTGTGCCATTATCTACAGCCTACCGCTGCTTTCACTGTTAAATATGTTCTCCTGTCACATAGTACCTAAATGAGACACCACCTTTATTGCCTGCATTCCTCTTTCTGTATGATTGTTTTTTAGTATTTGAAGAAATACAGGATCCATTAGTTATTATTCAAAGTAATCTTGGAACATTTCTTGAAATACATTTATATAAAATCTCTGTGATTCCCCTCTATGGTAATTCAGTCTTACTTCTACTTACTACTTACTACTTCTGCTTTCCAATACTGTCAAATTGCTAACTTCACAATTATCAGATTTCTTTCTACAATGGAAACGATTCTTTGGATTTCATTTGACTTTCACATCCACCTGCACTAAAGATAAACTCCTGAGTTGGATCACAAAAGCCTTTGAGTTGCCAACCTCAACAGGCAAAAAAATTTGTAAATTGTAAAATGAGGCCAGGTAATACCGAAAAAACAAGATGCTATTCTAGATTAAATCAATCTTGGAATGAGATGATCTGTCTGACTGGTAAGAACAATACAAATCTAAAACGGCTATTATCTGCTGCAGCTGTTTGGTGAGAGCTGGTTAATCTTTGTGTCAGCTGATGATGACGTCCTCTGCAGTTACTGTTCAGTCAGAGTGCACAGAGACCAACAGAGAGCCCGAAGAGAGACTTTAGTGTAACAAGAGCTCTTTATAAGGCTAATTCATGAAAGTGATTACAACTAATGAGAGCTGGACCCAAAGACCGCACGTCAGCACAAATGGGGTATATGTGTGTGTTTGAGCTAGCAGTGTGTTTTTTGTGACTGGTGGTGTGTGTGTTTGTTTACAGCAAAGGGATCAGACAAGTTTACATTTGTTTTTCCTGCAGCAGAAACATAGAGGCTGCTGAAATACCAGAAATACCAAAAGAAAGAGGAGGACTGATGTCTGAGAGCTGAAGTCTGAATTAATCCCAAGAAGTTTGCTACTGGAAAGCTAAAGACACAAAACACAACACTACAAGTTTAATGAGGCATAAATGTAATAGGGCGCTCATGTAAGCTCATTATCAGCTGATTGATGCCATCTGAAAATGTGAATTAGTATTAGAGATCTGTGTTTTGATTAATACTTACCTGAGAAGTGAAGCCTGAATGTCTGAGTGTAAGATCTGTCAAAAAAAAAAGTAGGAGCAGTGGTCACTTACATCAGCGTAGCTCTCCAGTTGGAATATTAAGAGAAGAAAGACCTGCATTAGCTGCAAATCCAGAGGAGTCTAACTCACCAACGATGTGGTCCTTAGCGTGGACTTGAGTCCAGAACTGTGCGTCCTGTCTGAGACAGTTCAACAAAGCAGATGTTAAAGGGATTCATGTACTCACGCTGTAGATGTGTAAAAGCAAGTTCATTAATACACTAACCCTCTTTTCAAGATATTACGCAAGTTGAAACAATATCACATATTTAATTCTAAGCAATTATTAATGAATGCCTATATGTCAAACCTTTGTCTAATAAATCAAACTCATTTCCCTTAAGATGGAAAACTATTCCGTATAGACAAATATGACCATCTGATGATTTAAATTCAGCCATTGTTAAGACTATATTAAAAAAGCTGATACCTTTTCTTCCTTTTTTCAGCTGCTGCCTTAACTGTTTGGAAGAGAGTGAGAAGAGCAGTTAATGGGGAAACAATGCTGTTCATTTAGGATAAATTTAATGGTGGAGTAAAATGCATCAGTGTAAAAGCAGAGATCAGTGTGTGACATGCCTCTCCTGTGTGCCACCACAACCACGAGTGCCACTGAGCACAGCAACAACACCACAGCAGAAAAAGAGCCCAGTATGAGAGGCCAGTCCACATCTGACAAATCTGCTGACATCACACAAGTATTATTGTAAGACACAAAAAGGAGCACCACAAAAGAAGAAGCTATCCAGTAATTATTTTCTTTGTGCCTCATTCGCACCATCATGATACATCTGATGACAAATTTAGTGATACGTTTCTCTCATCTGAGAAATCCTAGATTAACATTGTGACGTGCTGCAGTACGCCTACCCGGTGAAGAAGGTGCTGAAGTTCCTGAAAGATAAAAAAAGAAGCAATGATCTACATTTTTGCAAAGACTTGCACTCTGACCACAACGAGCACAGTGCACAAGCTTATATTGCTACCTCTTGTTACAGTCAGAGGGCGGCTGCGCTCAGAGTGGGCCCAGTTCTTTCCCAGTAAGACACTGTACTGACATTGGTACGAAACCATAAGAGCCTCCTGCACAGGCACCGGGAAAGCTGACTGATGGTGGATCATTTTGGCACGCTGAGTGGCGATGGGAACTTCACTATCTGCCAGGTAGAGGGAGAACACAGCACCAGTGTATGCAGGAGACCCTGTGCAGAGCAAATGCCAAGCATCTGTCTGCTGCTGGAGAACAAGAGTGGCCGGTGGAAGCGCATCTGGCAGCAGACAAAACCCAAGAAAACACAAAATGGCTGAAAAAAGCAAAACACATTCATGTTCCTACATTCAGCTAGCTCTGGAACACCCAATCAATCAGTTGATTAGCTAATTCTGGTCATTTTTAAAGAAACAATAAAACACTATTCATTAGGTAGAGATTTTCAAATATAAATATGCTGGGGTTTTTTTAGTCTGGAAAAAAAAAATGCTCATCACAGAAAACAAGTAATCAAAATATGTCAACCTGGGCGCCATGAAATTCATTTTCCAGTATTGTCTGTCTAATTACTTTTTTAGTTTAATAGCTTAATAACTGCCATCATATTCTGATTTTACAATTAATAATCAGCTCTTTTGCAGAGTCCCCCTTCCAAAAATGAATGCAGTAATCAATTCAGTTGACAGGATATTTTTACAGCCAATGCAATAGCAAACCAAGGCCTGTCCTTCTACAGAATAGGCAATGTAATTTGAAAAATTAATAACGCTCATTTGGATAATGTGTGTTAGATTCACAGTGATAAATCAAAATCGAACAGGAAGTTTAATGCACAGATGCCACTTTGCATTCCTTGTCAAGAAAGGTACTCCAGGTTTGTTTCAGATGTTATGGGTCCTGATATGGAAACGGTGTCAGGGCTGCTCTCACCTGTGACAGAGACTTGAACCACGTTGCTGAGAGTTGAATTCACCAGTCGCCTTTTCTTGACGATCTGATAGATGCAGGCATATTCTCCCGCCTCTCCTCGAGTCACTGGCCCCAAAGCGAAGTGTCCAGGCTGAGGTTGAGGGCTCGATGCCTGACTGGCCAGAGGTTGGAGCACAGCAGATGTTTCCCCAGTCTGCTCACCAGCTTTCAACAGCAGGAAGGTCATTGGTTTGTTGGTGTGGCCAGACTGGAAGCGTGACTGTGATGGAGGAGCAGGGACTGAGCAGTTGAAAGACAGCATGTCCCCAGGTTTGACCACACCAGTGGATGGCTTCACAGTCAAGACTGGAGGAGGGAAAGAGGGCATGGAGCGGGTTGGGGCAGCGTCTGGGGAAGTGAGGAAAAAGACCCAGTTATCTTTACATTGCTGCAGTCCCTTATTTTTATTGATGAAGCCTTAGCCCTGAAGTCACATAAAGCCTTAAATAAATGCTGTCGCCTTTGGGTGACCTCTTTTGGTTGACCTCTTTTGGTTGCAAGACTTCCCTCTGTAATCATCAGCACTGCAAGCAAGTTCACATTGTTTTTGATGTTTGTGTGTGTGTGTGTGTGTGTGGTTTCTATATGAGCAGGATGTAACTACCACTACACACCCGCAGGGCAACAGACAATAAGAGACCACAGAGAGCACCTGCATGCTGCACTTTGGTTTGGGGATTAGAGAGGAGCGGATGGGAGTGTTTATTATTCTATACCACATGTAGAATCACCACCAAGCAGTGAGTGAACAGATCAACTCAAACTATAAATCCTGTGTTTCTTGTTTAAAGTTAAAGGTACAGCCTAGACCTCATCATCTTTCTGCTTTATCTTCTGCACTGGAGGCAGTTTCCATTTAATGAGCCATAGTGATGTGTCTTCTATCTATATCTATATCATCATACTGATTTAAAAAAAAAAAAACAAAAACGCACACACAAACACAAACCTTTTTGGGTCTCCAACTGCAAATAGGGACTGAATGCGCTATAGCGGCCTTCCTGGTCTTTGTACAGACAGCAGAAGAGTTGGCCTAAATTCTCTTCCTGTACCCGGACGGTGAACTGAGCCTCCTCAGCTCCGGACTGCAGCTCTATGGAGTCCACCTACACGAGTGAAAAGAAGTAAATGAAAAATAAAATCATAGTAGCCCTGTGGTACCAACACTCTAAAAACCATACACATTCGCAAAAAAACTGCACGCTACCTTCTCTCTGAACTGGTACAACATGAACAGAACCCCACGATGGCCCTCTGGAACCTTGCAGGTCAGGATTCCTGTGTCCTTTGACCTAAAGTAGATGTTCAAGGTAGGTGCCAGAAGAGTGGGAGAGGAAGTGGATGCATAAAGTCTTTCTAGACAACAGAGAGAAGGGTGTGACATACAATACAACAGGAATCAGTTAGGTCTGACAAATTTCACGTTGGTTAAGTAACAGTGGTTTCTACATGTGGTGACACTCAGTGTACTGGTACTTTGTACCAAACCGATGATTGGAGCTGCTGAGGATATTTAAAAAATACAAGTAACCTTTAATTCAGATGGTAAGAATAATATTAAGTGAAAAGCAGAATGGATTTATAAGGTTCGCTGAAATAAGAGAAAGTATTCTCTTGGTATATATATATTGACCTGCAGAAGGCCTTTGACACTATAAATCACACACAATTATTGACGAAACTGGAGAAATATAGACTCCTTGCCATAGTTTACACCTGGCTTCAAAGCTATTTACAAAGTAGATGGCAGTGTGTACAAATTAAAGATATGGTATCAGGATTTAGGGAGATCACCTGTGGAGTACCGCAAGGCACTGTGATCGGTCCAATATTGCTCATATTGTATACTAATCATATTTGTCATGTTTCAGATGTATCAAACTTGATCACTTTTGCAGATGACACAAATTTAGTTTGTTCTGATAAAAATTTAAAGGATCTTCTGAATACATCTTCCATGAAGGAGCCATACGAATTATAAATAAATCAGATTTAATACTCATAGAAATCCATTGTTTGCACATTCCTGTGTTATGAAACTTGATGACTTCTTTTATTATCAAATAATGTTCAGATAAAAATCAGTGTCACTTCCTGCCATTATACAAACATTCGTCCTAATATGTGGAATATGATTAAGAATGATCTCGGCGGTCCGTCTAAGTTTACAGTATCAAAAGCTAAAAAAGCATTAAAAGGAGATGTTTTTCGGATATTGGAGCAAAATTATCCAATGATGCAAGTGCAAATCTAAAAATGTGTAATTCACTGCTGGTCCTCGGGAGACTGCTCTGTAAAGTTATTTTTGGGGGATACAAATTTCAGTGATCTTGTTGCTTTCTTTTATTTTGAAGGGTATACCATAATAATGAGAATGTAGGTTAGACATAGTTATAAGCTTTTTGCTCCTGCCTGAGCCTGTTCATTCACTGCATTACACACACACACACAAATGATCCTTTGTAAACTTACGATGTTGCTGGCTTGTTTGTACATATTGTATTATGATAACTGAATAAAATTACAATTACAATTAAAGCATGTTATCAACAGAGCTCTTTGATTGTACAGTTTATGCAATATATATATATGAAATAGATTGTTGTTGCTTCTTTGTTCTTCACAAACTAAATAAGCAATAATAAGATCTTATTAATAAATGTCTCTCATGCTATACTCACCCCAAAGATGTGGAGAGGTAAATACCATAATAAATGTCCAAAATGATCGTCCCCCATTAACAACCTGCATCTTTGAGACAAGAATAAGACTGTCTGACATGTGAAAGCACCTCACTGCTGAAGCTTCTCTCTCTGTCTCTCTCCCTCCTCTGGTCTCTGTTACTGTTTTCTTCATATGTATCACATCCTCTTAAAGACAGAACACTACGGGAAGTCAAACCTACAAGCACACTTCCTTTTTAGGAGTTGGTCGGATATGAACAGTACGATGAGAATAAATAGTTGGCTCACATTTCACTAAGGCACATATGAAAGTGTTCCATTGTCAAGAAGCCAGGGTTGTCACCTGTTGGCATCAGGATGTTGGCGATGATACAGTAGTGCATGGCCACAACATTAAGTTCTCCTCCTCCTATGTCTAAATTAAAAGTGTACTGCAATTCAACATCAGAAGCACGTCATCCACCGCATTAGCACTTTCATATTTATAAATGTAATTGCAAAGCTGTTGCATTCTTTCACTTCCCGTGATACAATAAAATTGGGGGAAGTTTTATGGTCTTATTTATTGTTTCCAGTGATTTTGAGTCAATAAGGCCTTTTGACAGACTGCTTCTTGCATAACGCTTTTAAAATCGTAATTTTGCTTATTATGTCATTTTAATGTTCAGTAGTTGTTCCAAATAAAGAATAAAGACTTCTGTTGAGAAAATGCACAAGTTGAGCAAAACTTGCTTCCTTCTGGGAATTTTATAAAGTGAAATAATTAAACACTTATTTAATTATTTACTTACTGTTTTTAAAACAACAAAAGATATATATATATATATATATTTTTTTTTTTTTTTTTCATTTCAAAGAAAAATGTCTAAACAAAATCATAGTTTTTATCTTGCAGAAATAAATAGTAAAACTGTGGGAGAATTTGGGCTCAATACATCTGGACATGATAGCAAAACAGAGAAAACTGATAATAGTTACCAGGAATTAGGTCATTGTTAGATCGAAAACATGTTTATAAACTGTGTCAGCAACTCTAAACTCAAAACTTGAATCTCTGTGAAGAAGAGGATGTTTAGTTTTTGCATAACTGAGGGACTTGGACCTCAAGCCCAAAGAACAACGGAAGTGAACATTATAGACGTGATTTACATTTACTCTCAAAGTGGTAAATCCTCGTCAAGATGACATTGAAAAAGTCTGGAGTGACTCGTAACTAAATGACAAAACATACCCATTTTAACAATCCAAGTTTAACCATGAATGGCAATAAATGAAGAGACAAGTTTTTCTCCTTCCTGCGTCGTGTAGCTTTCATCTGATCCAGAAACCGCCAGTTTCTATTCCACCAGCTAATTAACATCCACCTTCCATCCTGGGTGTAACACTGTCTCTGATAAGATGCTAAAATTAAAGTGACAAGGGTCCAGATTGAGAAACGCTGTCATGTATGCACAAATGGCAAAAATGTGTCACCAGAGGGAGGGGGAGGAGGGAAGAATGCTCTATCCTTAGCTCTGTGACATGCATCCATGTCCTCCTTCAGTTTCCAGAGAAAGATTGACAGACATTTACACATGAATCCCAGCTATAAGTAGCTGATGGAGGACAGGAGGGGGGGGAGAGCTGGCTTCATTATGGCCTGTATAAAGACTGAGTCCAGGTGCAAGCACGTGTGCCTAGCAGCAGCAGAAACCCGGGCAGTTCTCTGCCGGAAAAAAATCAATCTGAGTTGCTTTGTTCTTTGCACTTGACAAATATTTTGCCTGAGATGTTCTGATTGTTGCACATTAACACTTGATAGCCTTTGTGTAACACATAGTTTGCTTTTAAAGAAAGAACAGAAAAGCCAGTTTTGATTGTTGTCCACCTTCATTGAATTGCTACCACCTTCACGTATTAACCTTGAGGATTGCCATCATATCTAAAGTGATATAAATGTTTTTGCCAGATCAGCCAAATAAGTATGGCGAGAATAAAATCAGCTACATGTAGGAGGCACTGTCACACTTCATACTTTTCTTTTGACCGTCACACCAGGCAGGAATTCACGGGTGGATTCACTCTCTTGTATGTATCCACTGGAGACTGGTGTGGAAAAGCAGTGGGAACAATTTCTTTACATTTTAAGTTGGAAAGAACATATAATTATTCAAAATGCTAACACAGGCTTGAACTGAGGTGAACTAAATAAAAAGCAGCTAATGCTTTCAAAGCTGTGCTCATCTGAACAACACATCTCCCTGACTGCAGGCAGTGAACAGGCGAGAAACAGCAGAGGTACAGTTATGTGTCGCCAGCTTTGTCCCACAAGATGTTTTGGCATGCTTTATGCAGAGCTCCCATTCTATAAACCATCCAGGGATGAGCCAGGAGGTCTGTGTAAGAATGACAATTAGAGCAGAACTGCACACGATATGACGAAGAGAGCACAATTTACACATCTCTGAGCGATCAACGAGTTCTATCATATAAGCTTGTCCACCTGCTGAAAGCAAATAATTTAATAGATGAGGAACCGGAGGTGGAGGAGGTGGAGGTGGAGGAAGTAACGGGGGTAAAGGAGGTGGAGGAGAGGTGGATGTGAAGATGGAGGTGGGGGAGGTGAAGGTGGTGGGGGAGAGGTGGAGGAAGTGAAGGAGGTAAAGAGGTGTAAGAGGTGGGGGAAGTGAAGGTGGTGGAGGTGGAGGAAGTAAAGGGGGTAAAGGAGGTGGAGGAGAGGTGGATGTGAAGATGGAGGTGGGGGAGAGGTGGAGGTGAAGGTGGAGGTGGAGGAAGTAAAGAAGGTAAAGGAGGCAGAGGAGTGGTGGAGGTGGTGGGGGAGATGTGGAGGAGGTAAAGGAGGCGGAGGTGGTGAAGGTGGTGGGGGAGAGGTGGAGGAGTTGGTGGAGGTGAAGGTGGAGGTGGTGGGGGAGAGGTGGAGGTGAAGGTGGAGGTGGAGGAAGTAAAGAAGGTAAAGTAGGCAGAGGAGTGGTGGAGGAGGTAAAGGAGGCGGAGGAGTGGTGGAGGTGGAGGAAGTAACGGGGGTAAAGGAGGTGGATGTGAAGATGGAGGTGGGGGAGGTGAAGGTGGTGGGGGAGAGGTGGAGGAAGTGAAGGAGGTAAAGAGGTGTAAGAGGTGGGGGAAGTGAAGGTGGTGGAGGTGGAGGAAGTAAAGGGGGTAAAGGAGGTGGAGGAGAGGTGGATGTGAAGATGGAGGTGGGGGAGAGGTGGAGGTGAAGGTGGAGGTGGAGGAAGTAAAGAAGGTAAAGTAGGCAGAGGAGTGGTGGAGGAGGTAAAGGAGGCGGAGGAGTGGTGGAGGTGGTGGAGGAGAGGTGGAGGAGGGAAAAGCTTCGTCTGCTTCCTTTTTGTGCCCTCCATCAGCCAGCATCACTCCTCCTCTCGCGCGCAGCTCAGCATCCACGCGCGCACTCGGGAACTGTTTCCGGACGCCGCAGTGCCACCTGGGTCAGGGCGACGTCACCCGGCGTGAAATGAACAAAACAAAACAACCCCGAAATAAACCAAATGAATGAAGATATGGACGAAGACTTGACTTCACAGCCGGAGTATCTACGGACGTTAGTGAGGAGACTGAAGGAAGTGTTTGACATCTGTGACGAGGACTCGGACGGTTTTATTGTACCGGGACGTTTGCTGCAGCTCGGCTCACAGTTTGGCCAAACACAGCAGGTGAGAACATCGACCTTCATAAAAAGTAATAAAAAAATAAATTAATTAATAAATAAACAAAAATGTCATGTTATCATTTTCTGCAAATACAGCATGTGCTGTACGGAGCTGGGCAAAGCTCCACTTCGCCTCATTATTTCCGAGCAGCAGTCAACTGGCTCCTTCACAGAATTATCACCTTTCACTTTGTTGTGCCATGAAATGTTTTTCTAACGCGGGGAGGATGACTGAAACTTTTAGTCCTCAATGGGAACACTGGGAATGAATAAGAAGTCCTCACTTTGCTTTGCTAGATCACTGTTGCCACTTATATTCGTTGGTCTCTCTGTCTGGTTGATAGATTTCCTTTTATTATTTTACACACGTTTTGGATTTTGGAGACTTTGCATTGTTGAAGTGATTTCATTGACAGGATCCCATTGAAGACGAGGCTGTGAAACGTGAACGGGCCAGGCTGACTGGCAGCTTCACATCAGAGATTCATAAACAGTCTGGGCTGATTATTTTAAGTTAGCTTTTGTGGATTACCGACGTGTATTTGTCAAATATCTCCCCACCATCAGACCATATAGTGCTGGTCCTGCGCCACCATTTCTTTTGGAAATGAATGAGTTGTTTAAGTCAACTATCATAACTGTCACAAACCTTGTTGCTTGTTGTTGGTGATGTTTTTCTTTCTCTGTCAGTACACAGGACGTCGCCTGGACCTCTGGGCCTTGCTGCATGTCAGGATAGTTGTTCCTGATTAGATCCCCAGTGTTGTGCTTATCAGTGGGAACATGGTGGATGCACTGATGAGCTCCTGGGAGAGCTTTTTTATAACCTGGCAAATCAGTTTGTTGTAGGAAGAATATGTCATTTATAGCTCATACACAGGCATGTTAATACATCCTGTAGATTGCAGTACAATTCTTTACACTTTATATTTCAGTGCATTACAAAGTATAGTCAGTTTTTTTACAGTTATGGAAATAATGGTGTTTCTTTTTCAGTAATCTAGCTAATTAGTTTCCATCAGTACAACACAGTTATCAATATGTATAGATAGTGTTTTTTGTTTTTGTTTTTTTTTTTCTGAAATGTAATGTAAAAATATATAACATTCAGGGTTTTCTTATGATGATGATGGTGAACATGATAGTTACTGGTAACTTTTTACTTTCATAATGCTGTAAATTGATTATTAACTCAGTTACTTTTATACTTAAACTATAAATAATGACTTTTTCAAAGCAATGTATCCAACAGCATTTATTTTTAATCAGCATAAAAGGGTTGTTTTACGTGCCACCAAACAGCCTTTTTACATTGATTATATTGATTTTCACGTTCAAGATCTACTTTATGTTGAACCCATGACCCAAATATACAGAACATTTAGAAACAAACGCATAGATTTCATCTGTTCTGTTAATTCTGTATTTTTCAGTTAACACCAGTGTCCCCTCTCTGTCATTGCCCTGTATGAGTAAATCCCCCTGGCTGCTAAGTGTCTACCTGACCTACTAATGTACACTCTGGATGACTTCCTCCCAAATGTACAGTCACAAAAAAAATGTGCACACACTCCCATTATCCTTCACTTTTCTCCTTTGACTCCTTTTCTTTCTCCTTCACTCTGTCCTTGAAAAAATTAGGACAAGTCAAAAGGAATTATCTAGGCCGTCAACAGTCTTGAATAACACAAATAGATAGATCGCCATTGTCCATTACCCTGATATCAAAACACATTAAAATGAAATATATCACCATCTTCAATGAGCACTGCCATAAGTGTGACGTCGTTACCAGAGCTCTGTATGTGTGTGTGAGAGCTGAGTTGAGCCACTATTTTTGGTTGTTTTTTTTTTACCTGGGAAAACTCAGCAGCTATTTTCAGTTCAGTCTCAGACCTCTGCTAAAATTAGTGCTGTTAAAAATTGAACAATGTCATGACAGTCATGATGCAGAATGCTCCATCCACACAACACTCAGACATCCCACCACCATTCCGCTGCTGGCCCATGGAGCCACAAAAAAAAATGTCTTTTCTTCTGAAAACCGAACTTTGGACTACTGTTCACCAGTCCAGTTCTTTTTCTCTAACCCAAGGTAAGATGCCTTTTTCTGCCATCATCTCTGGTTTAGGAACACCTGGGCATGGTGGACTGCTATAGTTGGACTCTGTTTCTGGTGGCTCTTGAAGCACTAACTGCAGCTCCCATTCTTGTTAAGCTCTCCTGAGTTTTTAAATCAGCTCAGCTTGACAGTCTTCTCTACGCTTTGTCCCTTTTGCTTGTGCAGCTTTTTCTAACCAGACTTTCCCTTTCATCAGTATGCTTTTATACAACACTGTGAAACTTGCTATGAAACTTTGGTATCACTGATACCAAAAGATAAATCTGCATAGGGAACTAAATGTTTTTGCAGCAGCAGTAATATGTTGAATGTAATTTGTTGGCCTCTATATTTTCTCCATACTTTTCCACAGGTGAAGAGATTGGCCAAATGCCTGGACCTTGACTCTCACGGGAGGATCAACTTCAAAGACTTCTGCCGCGGTGTGCTCACCATGAAAGGTTAGGATGAGTTCAAATACAGCACCTATTGGATTTCCAATTGTCTGTGCTTCAACTTAATATATCATTAACATGCTACTTTGCATGCTCGTAGAATATACTTGAATTAAACTTTACTAGCAGTCTCTGACAGTATATATTATTATTTTTCCATGTGGTACATGTAAGCTTGTGATGCTTAATTGGTATACTTTATTTGAGAGAAAACACTTTTAACTGTTAGAAATGTTTCAAACAATGCCCAATGTAGTGGATGGGACATTTTGTACTTTAGCTTTCTGATGTTACTACATAGCAGCATATCAAATTAACAATACCAATGCATGGGACAAAACTGTCATACGACATCAGTATTCGCAAAACATTATGCGTTTAGCACTGCATATAAGGAATTACTGCTGACTCAGACTAAGAAGAATCATGGAGGCTTTTCTCTTTGCAGGTTGTGTTGAGGTCCTGAATAAAAAAAATGGATCAAAGCTAATCACAGGGCCATATTGGACAGATAGGAGTTGCTTTGAGGTGAGTTTGTGTATGTGTGTGTGTACGCGTGTGCGCGCGCCGAATGTCAATTCATATTGCCTGTACTTCAGTATTCTGTCCACTTGGTGGTACTATTTAGCTGTAGATGTTCACTCTGGTTGCAGAAATAATTAAAGAAGGTTTTTCATACTTTGGGGCCCCAAATCTGACACGAATGAGACCAGAGAGCCCTTTAGATAAGATTTTAGTTCCAAGGTCTTCCATCTAATAAGAGTTTTTGCTCTTAAATATTTCATCATGGAAGATGTTTTAAACAAAATGAGCCACACAATCTGTCATTGTGTTAGTTATGGATAGAATACAAGTGAAAATTAAGTTTCATCTTTGGCTAAATGAGAAAATAGTTGTATGTACTTGTGTTTTCTTAGCTTTATTGATTGCTGACAATGTGTCCCCAGGATTATGCTTGTACTGCTGCTATTAATTGTTTCGAGTTTCATTTTTATACAAATTGTAATTATATCTAAGATATATCTGATCTCTCTCTGATCTGGACACATCATTTTTACTTGGGAAATTTGATACTTTACGGATCTGAATCCCTTATCCGTTAACAAGATAGGTACGATACATAGCATCAAATGGCAGCTCATCCTCATTACTTAGAAATGACTCTGCATTGGCAGAGTACTTTGTCTGCATAATTTTCTGTTTATTATCTCAACACTGGCTTTTTTTTTCTTGACGTCACAGCTTTAGGGAGGTTAAAGAGTCTTACTCATTGTGATTGGTGCAGTATATCATTTCATGGTAGCAGTGGAGAAGTGCTCTTAAAATATTCACACAGTGTGAAATGCAATACTGTTATTTCCTACTGAGTCTTTCGAGGGCAGTACGAAGCACTTCTTTTTTCTGGAAGTCCTTCTTCATTTTTTCACTGCTGAGTATAACTAGGGCTATAAATGATTTTATGGTTGCTGTCATACAATCTTTACTTTTGACTGCATATCGTCTTGTTCACACACTGAAAGTTAGTTATCATTTGCAGCTTCAGATAAGGGTTTACAGTAGTTCTGTTAGAATAATAATAGATTGAGATTTGATCTTGGAAATCCCTCTGCAATGACTGGGAATGAAATAAACTCTACAATGGAAATATGCTCATGTCTGTGCCTTTGCAGTGTTGAGACAGATTCAGGATGAATAATGCGGTTAATTCTTGCTGCAGGTGTTTTCAGCTGTTGATTAAACTTCAAAGGAACCCATTGAAAATATTTTCAACTAAAGCCTAGTCTTTTATTTGACTTTTCATTTTCTCCAATGACAAATAGGTGACAGACCTAACTAACCCAGGGTAATAAGAGGCAATATACAGTGTCACAAATTAATATCAATTTTATGACATGGAGGACTTATTTAGTCATTATTTATGCATTCATGTTGTTTCCGTACTTTACGTTAGGCAAAGAGAGACAGGCTTATTTATCCCTAAGAATTTTTAGAATTGATTAATTACCTCATCACAATATTTATTGAATGACTTGAATATAAAATTCTGCATATTGGGACAAAGAATTATATATACTCTCAGACTTTAAACTCTGGCATAAGGAAGCAGTTACTGCATTTACACAAATTTAACGCTGTGGGCAGATGATGCTACTGCTGCGTGCTGCAACACAGTGAAATCTGCAGGTACTTCCTCTTTTCCCTCTGTTAGCCTTGCTCTTTGCAGAGCTAATCTAATTTTTCTTTAGGATGATGTTTTCTTCTTGTGCTGGATTCAGATAAAGTGAAACTAATAACTGCTGTTTAACCTTCTCACTGATAGCAACAATTTTATTAATGCCTCTTGAGTCTACTGGTGGTCTTTTGAAATCACTTTATCTCATTTTTGCATGAGAGACTCCTAAGTTTCTTTTTTTTTTTTCTTGACAAAACATATTCAAATTTTTGAGCCATGTAAGACCAGTTATTTGAGGGCCAGAGTGTCCAATTGTGGGAAAGAATTAAAGTTGTGTTGCTGTAGCAAAGAGAGGGGGGAATCTCAGAGGTCTCCAGGGCAGCAAAGCAGTGTGAAAGGTGAGAAGTCTCTCATTATTTTAATTTGATGCTGCAGTTGAGGATTTATTAGCTAGCTCTGTCCTGCTGTTTGGGTTCACACATGTACCCACACATACACAAATACTACACAAGTGAAGAGGAAAGATGCAGCATGGCCAAGGCAGGTGCTGAAATTACTTTTGGCACATAGCAGGGGAGATTAAACTGGTGCACTAAGCACCTGAGAGGATACGTGCATTGTGTGTGTGTGTGTGTGTGTGTGTGTGGGCGTGTGGGCCTGGGTGTGTGTAGGTTTACAGGAGTGGCTTGGCCTAGATGCTCAGCTCTAGACTAAAACAGATGAATTGCAGAGTCAATAAGAGGAAAGCGATATCTGTGGACTGGAAAGACTTGAAGATACTTGAGCTGAAATAAGTCAAGTATCTTTGGTTATAGAGTCAATCCATGAATATATTCCTCCTCCCAGCAGTGTGCACAGACAAATGAGAGAGAACAACTTACACCGAGCTGTTAACATATAACTGCCACATAAACACCTTATGTACATGTAGGTGGAGTGGAGCACACATTGTCTATTTTTTACACACTCACCAATATCAGTATTTAATTGCAGTAATGACTAGCTACCTGGCGAATGTGAGTCCAATAGTCAATCTCCTTTGAGCTCTGCTTTGTTCTCCACCAACTCCTGGGTGAATTTTTTTCTTAAATCTCATTAATCTCTAAATGCTGCAGTCGTTACATTTAAAATATAGATGAATGCAGCTTTCTGGCAACCAGCCTGTTTAATGTTACTTCAGCAATTACTGATTTGATCTCCAGTGATCGTACTCGTGGATAATTGATTTTGACTTGACATGAAAATGTTCCTTTCTTGAATGCAAGTAGGTCAATCACACTTATCTTGCTAACTGTCTCTAAAGAAATCAATTGACTGACACTAGGTTTCATCCCAAGGTGTGGAGTTAAAACTGAGGCTGGAATAAAGAGTCAGTAGTTTTCACTTTTTGGTCTATTATTAGCAGTCACTAATTGCAAGCCAGAATGTAAATATATATTATTGCACCTACAAAAATCAGCTATTATAACCAATAAGGATTCTCATATAACCTATTTCTGAACGAAAGTGTGGATCCCGTGTGGTGGCCCAGATATGTTTAGCTGCTGCAGAAAAATAATAAGTTTCTCTCCTCGGGGTTTCCAGCAAGTCAGTAGAATAATCTGTACTCTCAGCCTTTACTATGGTTTCCTGTTGAAGTTTGTTTGCTCTTTCTTTCTCTGCTTTCTTTATCCTCTACTTATTCCATTTCATCTCTTGGCCCTCAGTGAATATGCGTCCTTCCTGGTTTATCATCAGGCAGAAGATTCTTCTGTGTGTGCTACAGCTACAAAATGAAGGTTTGCAGGTCAGGCATAAGAACGAAAACCTGTGAATTCATTTTTCTGCCCTCATCTGTGTTTTTTATGTTGTCATCTTCATGCTCTTGTACAAGCATGAATCATGCACTTATATATTATCTAGGACTCTGCAGTGCACTGATCTATCCATTAATGTTTTGGAAGCAGACCTCAATACAATCTGATTCCCTCTCCCCTTACTTGTCTATCTCCTTTTCTTAGATTTTTTTTTTTCCATCATTCCTTCTCCCATCATCCTTTTTTCCTCTCTTCTCCACCCTCCTTCCACATTAGCACTTTCGATGAGCAGTGACAGGCAGATTTCTCTGCCAGCTTCCGCCATCATTTCATGGTCTGATTATAGATGTGGGGAGAAGTGAGGCTGAGAGGCAACAACTGAAGCAAGCATGAGGACAGTGTAATAACAGTGAAGGTCAAAGCTAAGAAAAACAAGGTGATGAAAAACAGTGCAAAACAAAAAGAGTTGTTTGTGCATAATGGAGAAAATCAGCTAGTCAGGCCACACTCCATGTGTCCGAAGCAACATCCCTATCACCGTCTGCAATATGAGCACTTCCTCATGATGACTGTCAACAAGCCTTCCTCAGAGCTGTGTGCTAATGAAGTGGCTCATGGTGAACGTGGTGGAGCCGCTGGCCACGTTGAAAGTCACCCAGCTGACAGCCATGGAAACCCCACGATATGATGTGCCACATTGTGAACATCCCCTATGATGTGATATGATGGCAGATTATGACAGCCCGTCTTTTAGATTTTCTTTCTTTCTTGAGATAGAGGGAGAGTGTTGGCACTGTGTACCTTTCTGTGAGGCTTGCTAATGACCCATAGCTTTCTCAGCTGCTGTGGTTAATGCGTCATCATGTCATACAAAACAGACTACTATGCCTTTCCTACTGCAAGAAATGCACAGCATGTATAAAATTTAAGAAAACACCTGTAATTACAGAATGTTTTAGTTTATATTCAGCTATTTAGACTTTGTATAGCTTTTTTCATACAATACAATATAATGTAACAAAAAGTCCTTTGCACAGCATCAACAACTCTAGCTACGAGTCAGATTTATGATTTAACTGCCAAAGTGGTGTCACACTGTCCATGTCTTAGGGATTACAGTAAATTAAAAAACAAACAAGCTAAAACAAGCTAAAATTTTAGCCATTTGTAGAAATGACTAAAATTTGAAGACATACATTACGCTGATTTTTATGAACCAGTGATACCTAAAATGTGTGTCGGTAAGTGAGTCAAGTGAATGATTATAGGACTGTAACATTTCTGTGATCTGTAACAGAAGCGTTGCATCAGGATCAGCCAGCAGTAATACATAGGGCCTAAAGAAAAAATCCATTGGTACTCATTACATTTGTTGTAACCCTATTGATAGCCTGAGTGTGAAGCTCTGTCTATCTCTCTTACAGTGGTGATGACAGCAGAAAGGCTAGGGATAGCACACAGGAAAGAATAAGTGAAAAAGCCAAGGCAGTTGGGGGAAGTAAATCTAATGATAAAGGGAAAGATAAATGGGTTTAAGTGGCACAAGTGTGAATTGATGGATGTGAGGGAGTGAGGGTTTGGAAAGAGAAAAGGGCTGCGAATGGAATAAATCTCCTTGAAGAGAAAGGAAAAGGAACAGAAGACAGCAAAATGAGAAGAGGTGGACAAAGTGAAAGAGCAGAACAGCACAGATAAACTAAGCAGCACTTTTTTCCCTAATTCATTCATGAGTGGGCCATTTGAATGAATGACAGGGCCCATTAGTGTTGGTGACGCCTATCAGGCTTCACCTCCAAATCAGTCACTGGCCTTTTTCTGACCAAAGGGAAACAGAAACAAATGATATAGTCAGCCTGCTGCAGAAGCCAGTAGTTGTGGTTTGTGCTGTTGCTGCCTTGCTCGGCAGGATGAACCTGATGTGCGCACGTCTTAAAACGGATCAATCATAATTACAAGAAAACTAAAAAGCCAATTAAATGTACTGTGTGGTTGAAATTTTCTTTTTAATAATTATGTGATTATTATTTTTTTAATTAGCATTATTGTGCCAGGTTACTGCAAGATCATACTGTACGTGTACTATGTTGACTAAAGTTGCTTTTGTGTTCGGTTGGATTTCATAACATTTCCACGTTAGCTCCAGTTGAGATTAAACAATGGGAAGTTAGAAATTGTGCTTTATGAAACTCCACCCTGTGACCTGAACTGTGTGAGCGTCTCACCTCAGTTTTTCGGTTTCTGTTTTGTATTTAAAGCTTTCTGGCATAGGTTATATCCGTTTCTCTTCCAGCTGAGTTGACTACAGCCACATAGTTCATTTGCATCTGGACAAGGAAAAAAAAAAAAAGAAAAGATATACGATCACATGGAAACCCCTAATGCAGGTGTGGGGAAAAATGCTACATCTTTTGATCAATCACGGTGCTGCAAGTTTGAAAAAAATACCCTTGAGGGAGGCAACCAGTCAACCCGGCATTGTGGAGCCGCTAAATCACTCTAAGTATGTTTGAAAGCAAAGATCGATCAGTGGATAGCGTGCAGTAAGACGTGCAGCAGAAGATCTGGGTCAAGGTGCATGTAGCTGCAAATACTGAATCTGGTGTTACCATTGTCATGTTGTTATCTGACATGTTATGACTGTTGACTGTTGTTTCTTTTCTTGGTGCATCACATTGTCATTTACCAAAAGTGGTCAAATTCACTCATGAAGAAGATACTGGATGGAACTTTGCTGCTGTTACTGTTTTCTCAGCCATACATCAGACTTTCAGGGGATTGGAGATGCTCACACAATTGGCTGATGGCACAAGAAGGAGATTTGTTGATTTGGACGAGAACAGTCATTACTGCTTCACAGTTTTTGGCACCAATGCGTGTGGCTTAGTTGGTTAATTAAAGTTTTGAAAGACTCTCATACAGATAAAATGCACACACATGCACACACAGTCTCCAATCGAGACAAGCCCAGCAGAGTCCTACCAATAACAGGCAAGGACACACTACCACCGAGCCGACACGATTATCCTGTAACCATCCAGCTATAAGAGAGGACTGCTAATGAACAACAACATCACTTGTTCACTCCAAGACCCCCCCCTCTTCCCTCTCCCTTCCTTTTTTTCCTCTCTCCATCTCTCCTCATGTACACACATGCACATACACAATCGCCTTCTCTCCCATGAGCTCACTGACTAGCTATGGCTATAAATCACATGCTCAAATGGCTCTTGCTCTTTTAAGTTGTGCCGTCCTATTTACTGTTTATGAATATGTACACTGTACATTCACAATACAATTAATTCAATTTTTTATATATATATTTTTAATATAGCTATTAAGTGGCAGAGAGGCTGAAAGAAAAGAGGGAGGAGGGAAATGACCTCCACCGTAGGTGCTGGGCTGGAATTGGACTCTGGATGTTTTGATAACATGGCATGCACACCAGCCAACTTTGCTGCCAACCATGATATTTTTTAAATCATCTGATGCATTTTTAATGGCGATTGTTCACCATCCTCGCTTTCCTTTTTTCCCCTTTTGCCTTCAATTACTCTGAAACAATGTTTTTGAAACGTCAAGTAATTCTGTTTCAACTTTCTGATAAATGGTGCTTTCAATTGATATTTGATTGCCTCAGCCAGTCCCATAACATTAACGTAGGTTTATGTGTCCCTGAGCTGTTTTTTTTTTTTTCTGTTCTGTATAACATAGTTGCAAAATTTTACAAGTCACAAACTCCACTAAAGTTGTTTGAGATTTTTACAGCCACATTCAAATTGTTAATATGAGAATATTACGTTATCCTACATTATTACTTGATGCGGCCTGTGAGACGAATTAGCATTTCGAAGAGAACTGCAACAAATGTTACAAGCAAGGCTGGAGCCAGAGAGGATGCTGAAGACCATAGTTCCTCATTTTCTAGATATTTACTAAGTTTACCTGACCTTATTTCGACTTTGAGGAAGCTTTGAGTTTCTCTTTTCTATCTGTGTGTGTGCATATCAGTGAGTGAGTCTGAGTTGCCTTCTGTTAGTGTGCAGAGGTCACCTCCCGCCATGAGCATCTGGATGGCTAGCATGAAGCATGTGCTTTTAGGCAAGCAGACATACACTTGGAAGATAAGCAGATACGGCTTTTTTATTTTTCTGTGCTCAGGTTTTGGGAAGCTAGTTCATTCTGCAACGCAATTACGCAACACATTTTTAAAATGATTGGCACGAGCAGTCAGAAGGCACGTAATTAACCTTTAATTTGTCTTTGGGCAGACATGCTGTCCTTGATTTGCTCTTGCTTTCTACAGCTTACTCTGCACTCTATCATGTTTTACCAGATGGTGTGGATGGATTTCTCTCAAAAACAGGAGAACAGAATGGTTAGCTCTGCAGTAAGGCTTGTTACTGGGGCTCTGCGCTGCATTGAGTATGGTCAGCTAGCCCAGGCCACCTTCACCTCTGTATTTTGTACCTTCAGATGGACTATTATGTGCTCCTAGTGACTAATTAACACATTTCTAATCAAACATTTATACTAAGCTGTACAGAGAGAAAGACCTTGCCACGCCGTGCCACTCACTTCTTGTATAATTCAAATCTGAGACTAGGCGGATAGAAATTAGTTACAGTATGATTGATACTTCACCAGCCTTTCACACTTGAACACTGGCAACTGTTTCATAAAACTAAAAGCACTGTGGAATGGATTTTGCTCTTTGCCCATGATGTCGCATTTGTAACCCAACTTTACGATGGACAGTGTCTTCACAGCCCCCCTCAATCTGCTTGGCTTGTCTTCATCTGTCAGGACGACACCCCTGACTTCCCTCTCTGTCGGGGTGCAGCTGTCAGTGCTCGTAGAACAAAATGTCTATGAGACAACATGCGGATGTGCACAGCTGCTAGGTGTCCCTCTTCCAACGCAGTGTTTCGTTTAACATCGCAACACTACATCACACTTATCTATGTCATTGTGTAAAACCCCCCCAAAAATATGAATATTTCTCACAGTCCAAGCTGGAAGAAGAGATTGTACTTGAAGCAAGTTAATAACCTGTCCAGTATAAAGAAATTAACCTTAATAACCCTCTCACACTGTCACAGCAGTTACAGTGAAAGTTTGTGCTTAGACTGCACCGTGCCAGCCTGAGTCTGAATGATGCCTTGCATTAAAGCGTCAAATAGCTTAATCAGTGTGACCAACAGGATATATTTTCTGTCATTTACTTTGGCTTTGGTAGGCTGCGGTCTTTTTTCCCCTCTTTCACTTGAACCTATTTTCCTCGGGTTTTTCCCAGGCTGTAGCACTCTGTTGCGCGCCTTGAAATGTTTTCAGATAGGAAATTGGCTTCTTCTAGGTGGGCAAAAACATTACCCTTTTGCCATCTATGTGCCCTGAGTCATATTAAATGAAATAGCCAACTGTCACTCTCTCTTTCTTAATTTGCTGCCTCTCTCCACTATTATCTGCGTTGAGCAGCGCTGCAGGTCAGGGAAAAACTCTGCCGTCCATCTGTCACTCTTGTTATCCATAATTAGTGTCCAAACCCTATCCTGTCTTCTTTTTTTTTTTTTTCAAAGTGGGCGCACAGAATCGCTTGCAACAGCACTGTTTCCCCCTGTTTCCCTCTCTCTGCCCCCAAATCTGAGCCAGCATTTCTCTCGTTGATGACTCAAGGCCAAGGCCAGTGTGTAAAACACAGCACCCCTCTTCACTACCGCTGATTCCACCCTCTTTCTATTTCTTTAAACTCTAAAGCTCATGTTTTATTTGAGCCTTTTCTGATTTAATCATTGAGATTTTTTTTCCTCCATCAGCTCCTCAGACTCTCTGATATCCTTTGCACTTTTTTTGTTAGTTAGATCCCCATTTTTCACTGTCTTTTCTCAGCACTTCCAGTCGCTCCATCCTGACCCCCCCCCCCCCCCCTCCCCCCCTTTTCTAAACAACACAGTTATACTCACTCTTACTTCCACTCACAGTGGGAGGGTTAGCATTCAGGGTATATTGCACTGAGGGTTTGATTCACCAAGCTGACATAGAAAATTATCATAAGGGATGCAAACTTTTGGGGGACTTCATTGTTTTGAGATTTGTGGTATATTTAGAATCATGCTGTTAAACAACATTACACAGATGAAAAACTTAGCCCATCTTAGAAAACTTTTATTATTAATTTCCAATTCTGCAATAACTCTTCTGTATGGAATGAAAAAAGAAATGTAATGTATTGGCTTTAGTTAAATCTCAACTCAATCAAAAGGTCAACATTTTAAAAACATTGATATTGTGATTCAATGTTTTTCATTTATATCTTTATGCTGTTGTGTTGATAGTTTTGGAATATTTAGTTTCACTACTTTTGATGATGAAAACAAAACGTTGTTTAAGTTTTGATGTCAATGACTCCAACTCCAGAGAAACACATAGTTTGACGACCAGAGTTTGCAACACCATCGTATTCACAGCTTCAAAGAGTAAGTTGCAATACAGCAAAAGAGGAACCTGCTGCTTGCACAAACTGTTTCAGCAAAATGATCTCTTGCAGTGTCAAAACACTGAGAGACAAATGCAACAACCATTCTTTGCTCATGTCCTTTGTCCATGTCAACGAGAGGTGTAAATGAATAAATGAATCATCTTCAGCTAAATGTTTACTTCCTGAAGTAACACCCAGGCATCTTAAAACCACAACATTCACAACATTATGGTACTACGCAAGTGTGAAACCTTTTCATCATTGCTCAACCATAAAGGAGTTAACATAAAAGGTAAGGTCATAGCGTTGCTCCTAGTTTGCTAGTAGTACAGCCAGATTGCATCTGTTCTGCAGTCAGAAAAGAAGGGATTCCATATTTTTCAGATTTGACATGGCTGAAACAAACTTATCCTTTGAATAAAATGCTTAGGGACTCACATTTTGGCATTAAAAATATAAATATATATTTAAAGAATTTGATTTGACAGCAAAGTAAAGGTAGTATTACACTAACTTTTTATCAGAAAAAAAAAAAAGTCGAAGTATTGGGTTTTAGCTCAGCGAAACGTAGCACTTTTAGTTCCATGTTGCTAGAGGCAACACTCCATGATGTGCTGGGAAGAGCACAGCATTGTTGGGCATGCAAAGCATAAAGTCACAGCCCAAACTCAATCATTTCACTTTGGCTTTTGCAGACCATGTCCCCTGTAGGAAGCTGTCCTTGAATTTGAATGTTGTGTTTTTACCATAATTATTCAGTTCGGCCACCTCACCCCTATGTGTCTGTTTGTTTGTGTTTTTGTGCTTCAGAGAGATAGAAAAAGGGATTGTTGTGTTTGTTTATATCTTTGAAAAGTCCATTTATATTCGACGACCTTAGAGGATGACTTATTTCCCAGTTTAGTGTTTTCTCTTCTGTCTGCCTAATCAGCATGAATGTCTAGTTGCATTGTTTCAGTTCAGCTAATACCCACTACACAATGTATTCTTTAAATTGAGGAAGTGAGAGCCTCCACATCCTGCTGAAGCCCTGTAAGTACTTCTTCCTCAGCTCTAAATGGGCAATAAGCATTTGATATAATGGTTAATGTGCAGTAGCAAACTTTTATTGCTGCTGTTTAATTGAACATCGCTCTTTCTCAACCTTTCTGTTGCAACTGTCTGTCTATCTCTTTTCTCTGCAGTCAGACTCGTCTTCCTCACTACCACGCTTCCTCATTGATTCCTCTGTCACCTGCTGTCCCAGTGGTCTGGTAGTGATTTGATAGATTGGTGGTGTTGATGTGTATTGATCATTGGGCTTTGATCTGGTGTCAGTCAGATGGACAGCATACTAACAGAGAATTCCAACTGTTTGTCTCTTTTTACCAGTTATCTTTTTTCTAAAGAAAGACGTTTACTGTACTGAGCAACTGTTGTCCTGTCTTCAACAACATAAAGCAGTTAATTGCCGCATTGCATTGAATAATATTTTATACATTTTAACTCCCTTTAGACTGCAATAGAACTTAATTTGGTGGATGGCAAAGGTTTAATGAAATAGGATTTTGTACTTGGAATGACTTTTAAAAAAATGTGTCCTTCCACTGGACGTGAGCACTGAGACACTCTGGTTTCACCCTACGAGTACTCACAAGTTTCATACATATCCCATCCATTTTTCATTCAGGCATAGTGAATGACACTTAACTTTTGTCACTTGATATTTGATATTTCTTTTTATCCACAACTCTGGCAGTTGTGGATGGTGTCGGTCCATGAACAGATACATTCCAATGTCAGCAGTAATCAATACCTATCCAACTGTGTTTAAGTTTTCCCTGCAGACACTCCTAACCCATTGGCCTGTTTCCACTTGTGTTTCTGCCGCATTGTCACCAACATATTGATTTCTCATGCAGTAGGAAGTGGTTCATCCTGGACATGTTTGGGCTGCAGTATTTCCTCAAACATATTATTTCTTGTGCTTCAGTGTAACTATGAATTTTGAAAGTCAATCAAACATGTCCATGTCAAGGTTACTGTAAATTCACATCTGTTATTCTTGCTAAATTTAAAGTAACAGTGGATAATACTGCACAGTTGTGTGGAGAGAAAATCCCTTCGTTATACTGTTCTTGTATGTGTTAACCTGTCTGCACACAATGGTTTATAATGTTGTAACTGGTGTTTGTGCACCTTGATGGTCTTAAGATAAGATGGCATACCTTGAGAAAACGTGAACAATCCTTCTGTTTTCTTCCTCATAACAGATTATGTTCATAAATGTGCACATTAGAACAGTAACTAACATTTTAGCTATTTTGCGTTTCCATGTTTGCCTGATGTTTCTCATGTGAAATTCATACATACTTATTTCAATCGCATGCACTGCAACTCAATTATTATTGATATGGGGCCTTTGAAACTCAATTCCCTCTTTCATCTGCCTGTGATTTGCTCGTTCACACTCAATATGCTTTCCATTCTGTCATCGCCTCCACTGCATTGTCATTTGGGTCAATCTCCCAGAGCTGGACTCAAGATCAGATCTTGGGTTTTGCAAGGGTGGGTTGGGTGTGTTATGGTAAAGTCAGTGTAATATTATGTGTAATTATGAATTATACCAGAAATTACACATCTGTCAATGCCAGTGTGTGTATACACACACGCGCACTTGGTACAAAACAACACCATCTCAGCATCCTGTTTGGCTACAAGAGAAGCCTCACCCAAGGCCAATACACATGACCAGGTACTGAGGTGTCTGGGAGCTAAAGCAAAGAGCAGATGGACAACCATCGATGCACAGCCTCCCTCCACATCCCACCCTGCAGCTGTAAGACAGTTTATTCGTGATGGCAAGAGGCAACCCAACGGCTGTGCATCAAAACTGCATAATAGCAGCTAGGGGCAGCAAGGGACTGGAAGCTACTTGCTTATTTGGAGCAGAAGCTCGGCTTTCCATCAGAGATGTCAAATACCAACCCAAGTGTGCTCACTGTACCTCCAGACGACAACTTGGCTGGAGATCATACGCTTGGGGGAGTTCAGGGGCAGAGACTTTGTACCAAGCCGCTGAGGGAGTTGGGAATCTGAGGCCAGGCCCAAAGTCTAGCCATCAAAACCTTATCTGAGGCCACAGAAAGAGCACGCCAGTGGATCTGGATAAGGAGGCGAGACAGCACTTGGGTTTTGAAAATAACATCAGGACAACGTCAAGGGGGGGAAGAGCCTGGGATTTCAGGCCTCACTATTGAACCCTCTGGAGGTGTAGTAGGCTCATCAACAAAATGCTAAAGATGGAGGGAGCCACCTGTAAGTCCTGCAACGTCATCACCAATACACAGAGCAGATGTCGAGGTTCGTATATGTAAAAGGAAAAAGTATAACCTAGTCCTAAACAGAACAACCTGCTGCCCTTTGAATCGTACCCCTTCCTGATGTATTTCTTCAAAACAAGCTTCTAATTTTCACCTTTCCTTCTCTTATTCTGTGGGGCGTTTATCTCTCTCCCTCTATCCATCCATACCCCCACATTCTTTCTCTCTGTCAGTTGTCTCTGTTGCGAACCTTGACAGCCAGTTCAATAGGGAGCCCCCACTGACCTGGTTCATCTGATCTCTGATACAGATTAGCCTCTGTAGTTTGGATGAGTGTGACGCAGATGCAAAGATAAAATTCAGGTCTCAGCCACCCACCCTCATCACTTCAGCTAATGTAATAACGCTGTTTGCTCTTTGGGTAGCATTAAAATAACTGGGGGAAAAAAGTGAAAGCATGTAGTGTAACACACAGGCTTTTGGTTCATAACTATCTGTTGCCATCTGAATGAGGCAGGTAGACATGAATAGAATTGCAAATGGCTTCTATGAAAAGGGGGAAAGGGGCCAATCCTCTAACAAATTGCAAATAAACAAACAGCCACAGGCTATTGCTTGAGCCACTGCCAATGTCTTTGAGAAGGGAAGGAGAGAGCAAGCAAGAGGGAGGGAGAGAGAAAGGAGGTTGTAGGAAGTGTGCATTCCTTTCCACATAATAAGGTTCCATCTCTTCGTCATTCCCACCACCTCTCTCATGTTCTTATGACGTTAGCATAAGCGCGACTGCCAACGATAACTGGAACTCCAGTATGAGCCATTAAAATCTGTCATTGGGTGGTGAGAGGGTAATAAGGCCACAGGCATATCCTTGTTGTTTCAGTGGAGTTAGGTTTTGGATCAGTTACCATAAGTTCCAGTCAGAGCTGACTCAAGTTACTGCGACACAATGTAAAGTTGTGTAATCTGATCTAACGTAGAAACAGAGATCCACACATACCCTTAATATGAGAGAATTTATTGTTCACATAGACAAAATATGTGAATCACACATTCTGTCACATTGAGTGACAGAGTGTAGAAATAAAGGCAATAAAAAAATAATACAGAACTTAACATCCATCTATGTGTCTTATATGACACGGAGACCTTTTTTTTCTGCAGTATGGGGAACAGGTCCTTCAATGTAACTAAGACAGTATGTGAGGGTTAAAAATCTGGTTGTGTCAGGCAGAGCAAAATGGAATGGTACTGATGCTAAGGTTGACTGTAAGCTAAGTAGATACCCTGTCTTTAAAATAAGTTTAAATATAAATGGCAAACTGTAGGAATGACACTGCTAAGCAAGAATAACAAATAAGACGCTACTTGGAGCTCAATTTTAAAGAAGTTCTGGCTCTTTGGTGCAAATAGGAGCAGTTAAATCATACAAGTGAAGAGTAGGACATGGAATGGCAGCTGAAACAGTGATTGAAATGCCTGGCAGAGCTGTGATAGTGAGTTAAAAAAAAAAAAAAAGAGAGATACGGAGAGAATATTTCACTTCATTTACTTCCAAATCCTCTTTGAGAAAATATTATGTGCTTAAGAACATTGGTGAGAACCAGGATCAATAGTTTTATGTGTAGATCGACTCCCAGGCATTTTTATGGGAGATTATTTTTTTTCAACTGGGCCATATAATCCTCCAGATAACCGGAGAAACATTTAAGCCACCTACACGGATTAACTACACCTATATACTGAATGTTTAAATAGTTCGGACTACCTGGATTATAAAGAACTTAAGACCAATATTGGTTTCATTTTTATTTTCTCAATTAATTATCCATAAATGTCAAAATAGTAAAATAGAAATAGTCTTCATGGAGTGTGATAAAGTTCAAATTGTATGTTGTTCCTGAAGGTCGCAAGAGAGTTTTCAGGTCTCAGGTTTGGAGTTTGGATCAGGTTTGATCATGTTAGTTGAGAGAAACGAACAGCTTTAAGATGATTTGACAGTGCTGTTTATTCCTGGTTCATTGTGACTAACTACTACATGTCTCGTTTTTGACCCCCCTTGTGGAATCTGCTGCATCACTGAAGACAAACAGTTTCAGTTTAGTGTCAGTGACTTCCCTCCCCCTCCTCTCAGCCCACACAGCAGAGACAGACAGGGGCAGGCAGGCTTCATATGCAAATATAGGCTGAGTAGGTGGCAGCCCAGAGCCCAGTGTGCAGCAATGTGAGGGCTCTGTCAAGCCCCGCCCACAGAAGCCAGTTACTAAGCAACCGTTAGCGAGGGGGAGGCGGGGCCATGAATTCAACAACTGTTGCCTGATCTGAGCTCTCACTGTGTGAATGCAAGTCAGCCGGCAAACCAGCCAGCCAGAGAGGGACAGTGTGTGAGTGTGAGGGTGTGAGGTGCAGAGTCTGTGCTCGTGTTTGTGTGTGTGAATGTGTGTGAGTGACACAGAAAGAGAGGGAGCAGGAGAAGCCCGGCAGCCGGTGCAGTGTTTTAAAGTGAACGATACATTGTGCTCTCTCTTCTGCCTCACTTTGGACTATACCATGACAGGAACTCACCCTTTGGACTATCCCGACTTCTCCTCCTCCTCTTACCTTTGAAGGAGGAACACCTGTGTGTGTTCAGCGTCTGTGTGTGCGTGCTTGTGTGTTTTGAGACAACAGACTTAGCCCTAGTGATCAGGGCAATTGGATGACTTCGGTGGATGAGGGTTTGGCTGGTGGAAAGAGGGGGATTGCTGACCATGGACTCCCCTCACTAGTAAACGGGGTAAGCAACCGGACTGCTCCCAGCCTGCTGAAATTAAGGAGTGATGAAAGCTCATTTGACAGAATGAGAACAAAACAGAGGAGGGAGGCAAGAGCAGGAAAGATGAAGCTTCAGAGAATGAAGAGGGAAAACACATAGTTCTTATGTCAGAGGGAAGACCGGGTAGTTAAAGGGGGGATTTCAGCTGCAGTGCAGCCCATTGTCTGTCAGTATGTGTTTGAATATGTGGGTGTTGGTGCATATAGTTGACCCTGCTACACAGCCTGCCTGTCTGTCCTGCTCAGCTGTTCGTGTTTCTGTCATCACAAGGCGCTTTCCATGCCTCTCTGATCACTCTCTTTTCATCCTTGCTTTCAATTGCGACGTTCTCTCCTATCCCCTCTCTGCTCTGCTTGCTCGGTTGCGGTTCACCGTCTCTCTGAAGGTAATGGGATTAATTGGAGACCGGGGTAGCTAGAAGGAGAGAGCATGGATGAGAGGGGCAGGGAGTGAGCGATCAAAAGAAGTGTGCAGGGAAGACAGTGAATATTGATTGACAATGCAGGTACAGATGGATTGAAAACAAAAGAAAACACGAGGAGGGGCGTGGATGCATCAAACAGGTTTTCTGTCAGTTTAATGATTTTAGTAACCACAATTACAATTCAAGTTATTTCTGTTTATTTTGGCAATATGTCAATGTTCAAAATGTTATACGAGGACATTCTGGGTCATGTGAAAGCTACCAGATAACTCGAACACAGAATGAACTATATGAAGTTGATATTCTAATTGATTTTGTGGTGTTCTAAATCATACTCATGTAGGTTACTCCTAAACACAGTTTATTAATGCGTGCTCTCAATATACGTGTGCACGTATGTGTGTAGATAATTTAAGAAATGACAATATTTGTTCTTTTGGCAGGACCCTTCTGACTGTGCCACTTCAACTGTATTAACATGATGATAATATAAGTGACCCTTGTTGCACTTTTTGTACCTTCCTGTATTCTTGCATTACTCCCTTAATAGAAAGGCGGGGTGAGTTTTATTTGTGCTGTGGTGATCACAATAGCAACATGTGACGTCAGAGTCTACTCACTTTGAACGCTCCAGGTATTTGACTGGACATTACATAATGAGATTTAGGCATACCGTGCCAAGTATGAAAGTCTCTTCTTGTTGTTCAGATTCTATAACATTCCTGGAGGTCTTCTATTTCCAACTCAAATTATTTCTGCTTAACTTATTGGAGAGACTGGTTGTTTTTTTTGATTGCACATCAGAGCTACAGAGCTACAGAGCTACTGAGCACAAATACTGAAACAAGGCAATCTATTTTTATAGTGTGCATTGCACATAGTTGCATTATGAATAAACCTGTAATTAGTTCTAATTTGTTGTTAAAAACAAACAAACAAACAAACAAGAAATGGCACTCAACCAACAGTAGCGTGTCCAGTGTCTGATAGGGCACAGTGTGTACGCTGAGTCTAGAATAACTAGATTACCATAAAGTGCTTAGCTGTACTGGATGAATGAGGGATAACCTGCAACAGTTAAAACAGTCAATGCAGAGATAGAGAAAAAAATCTTCAAACCTCAAATACTTCCCTGAGTCATTTATTTCATGTATTTCAGATTTACACATTTTATACACAGAAGCCTGTTTCGCCCTCATTTTCCTTTTAGAAAATCTTTTAAATTAGTTTTTGCAGGCAAAGATTGCAAAAAAAAAAAAAAGGAGGACACAAACAGCTGACAAGGGGCAACGGTTTGACCACCTGCTGAGTTTCTGCTACTGAACGACACACTGAAATGTCCCCCATTCAATAGTCAGCAGTAAAACGACTGACAAACATTCACTGTGAAAAAGACAATGCACTTTGTTAAAGAGAGACAGTGAAGTTCTGTCTTTTCTTTTCACTGGACTTGAACTTGTTGGCACAGGAAGGACAGCTATTACACCCAGCATTCAACACTTAAGGCTGCTAGATGTTTGAATAATAAACAAGACAAAGGGTGTCAATGTTTGTTTCCGATTAATTACACTTCTCTTTTTGCAATCCCAAACAATAATAGAGATGACTAGGATTCAAGGGAAGTGTGATTGAAACATACTGAACGCTGAATCAGTGGACCGCCGACATAAAACAGAAATTCTCATATTTCACAATTCTCTGTTTGATATTATTGTAAATTAAATATCTTTGCATTTTAAACTGGCGGTGTAATAAAACTAGAAAATGAAATGTGTTGTCTTGGTTTCTGGTTAGTCATCAGGGGCCATTGTTCCTAATGGGGGATATCAGTACTGCTAAACACTGGTGACTTTGGTATGACTTCTGCTATTTAATGTCACCTTCCTGGTTTTGATGTGAAGGAAGTGTTATTCATTCAAACATGCCATTAAGCAGTTGACAAAAATGTCTGAGTTCAGAGCAGGTCGTTGATGCCTTAAGGGCAAATGGGCTGCACACCTCCCAGCTTCATGCAAGAGTTTCTCATAATTACACCTCATACTCTATGACCTACATTTCGTTTTTTTTGTGACACGTGTGCACTTAAATATTTTGCTTTAATTTTTATGCTGAAGTTTCTCTCTCTCTCGCTGTCTTTTGGGCACGTATATACAGAGATAAGGAAATGCCACATTGACTGGACTTTTTCGGATATCACGAACACTAGCACATAAACTTGCACGTGTAACACCAGCGGCAGTCAGCAGGATCAACAAATGCTGTGCATGTAGCTTTGTAATGTACAATTAATAGAGCTAACCTGTCCTGTTCTTGGGGACCATCTTTGAAATTAATAATGCATTTCATCTATGAAGTCCCCAATGTTAATAGACAAAAAAAAAAACAAAAACAAAACAAAACTGCAGCATTACTCAATTTAAGAGATGAATTTCTAGTTCGCCTTGTTTAACAGGGCTACTTGTACACACATGTACCCAGTAACACAGGCTGAAACATTTCTGATAGTCATTCATTTCGCAGCCTTAACCTTTAACTCTCACTAATACCACCTGGTGTTAAACCTTTACTCCAAACGTAACCAGCATGTTAATCTTCACCCTAAAACCACCAAATATTCACCTCCAAACACAGCTTAAGAAACCTCACACTGCAGGATTTACTTCATCTTGTGAGGTTTTATTTTTAGAGGATGTCATTCAGTGGTTCAGAAGTACAGCAAACACAGACGCACACTGTTTCACAGCTTGGGATTTCCTGTGTGTATGTAAACTGGGTTTTATTGAAAATGCCCCCTCACAGTCTCTCGGGTGCTGCACCAGTCCCTCCCTGCATTGTCCTTTGTCCAGAGCAAGATCCCTGGTAATCCAAGCACCTACCTGTTTTGGCTGAGACCCGGATGGAAACAAATATATGTGTGTTTGTAATTAAACGCTGTGTAGGCAGAGTGGTAGTGTTCTTTATATACAAGGAGTTGAGTGTACCAATTTCTGTTCAAGCACCAGCTTTGACTTGAAGATGAATGAGTATGGAGGTAAGGAGGCAATATTTAAAGGTTTGTGAAATAGGGAGTTTCGGGTGTTTTTGTTTGAGTTAGGAGTGTTATGTCTCATTTGCTGAAACGCAGTGTGACTTAATATGTGACTTAATATGAAATATGAGTCACAACTTCTCTTTGTGTAATGTGTGAGTGTGAACATGTGTTGGAGTATTACTTACTATAAGAAGGTGGATAGAATGCAGATACATGCACATCCATTTGTGTGTCATTCTCCAAAATTGGCATTTTACTATTACTCAATTGAAAACCAAAGTAATTCACCATGTGCACAGTGCGACTGCCAACAACAAATCTTTTCTTTATGAATTAGTCAGCTGATCATTAACTCTAGACTGCAAAAATAATTAATATATGAATATTATATTAGACAGGCAACATTAGAGAAGACCAGAAAATGCTGTATATTTGGAAAATGTAATATGTATAACTCAGAAAATGTACTCAACAGTAAACCGACTAATTATTTCAGGTTTTAATTTTACTGAATTTGAGGGTTCTTATAAGTTTTAAGTGAAAAGCTCCTCCTAGCTCAATGTGTCTCACTGCCTGCTGGTGAGACCTAAGGCTGTTAACTGTCAGAATGGTAAATAGCAAAGAAGAAACATTAAACAATTCATAGTTCCATGTTTTCGGTGGTGATAATACTTGAGGAGCCTGGCATTTAGAAGGATTGGAGGAGAGAGAAAGAATAAGGGAGGATGAAGTGAACAAAGACAGATGCAGAAAAAGCCTCTGCAGAGAAACGCCTCTTATCATTCGTGCTCAGTCTGATAAACACAAGCAGAGACTCTGCTGTGCTGTCTGTGCCTGCTCTTTCTTCTGCTGCCCTTCACTCGCTTGCTTTCCTTCTTCCATCCCTCAATCTTTTTTTTTTTTTTTTTCCTTTATCTTTCCTCTTTTCAATTGCTTTTCACTCCTCCATGCATCCACCATTCCCTTTACTGCTGACTCACACTAAATCAAAGCTTCATGATTGTGGATCAATTCAGTCAGTTAATGTCTCATCCGGTCCTACCCCACACTGGTGTGGAATTCCCATCTCTATTTGGTTTTTCTCTGTCTTTTGGAAAACACTTGCTTTGCTTTATTGTTAGCAACGGGATGGTTACTGTCTGGCTGGTTATGCAACCCATGAAACCAGAGCAACACCTTTTTAAAACCTTCCAATCTGTATAATTCCCTTGTTGAAATGACAAACCACAAAAATGTTCGCTCAGATATTTTTACAGGACACTCCTAACAAGAGATCTTGTTTAAAGACTTGGATGTTTGTCTTGTTTGAAGAATATCTAATGCCAGCCAGCTTGCCTCAGTATTAATTAGATTCATTTAGCCTTTATTATTTCAAATTTACAATATACTGTTTCTTTGGTCATTTAGATGCTTTAATGGGGCATTCTGAAAAGAAACAGAGTGAAAGTAGAACTCCCACTCAGGAATTGTAAAAGTTGGCTTCAAGGTTTGAAAATAAGATGCTCATTTTATTCTTCTGATGCTCTGTACTCGTGATCTGGCAAGTTCAAGCCATCCTATCTTTTTACAATTAGATCAATAAGGGCTTGAAATGCCTGGTCATCCACACAATTCTGTATTGTGCCAGAGGTGCAGATTAATGATCGGTTGGTATTGACCCTCAGCACTCAGCATAGACTAACAGGGTTTGAGGGGATGTGAGCCTTATCTTTTTAAATGTAGCCACTGTAATGTGGTTTGCTGGATTGCATCCCCAGCTGTGTGAATGAATGACTAACCGATATTTTATATCATTCCCCGAAGTTGATTTCTGCATGGCGCCGCGACAGCTTCCATTTTTGTCTTTTGTCTTTTGGGACATTATGATACTAATAACTTGACAGTCTCTACCGATACCAAGTAAATCTTGTGGTTCCCAATATCTTATTCTGTGACCCTGCAAATAACAGCAAGCTAGAGGCCAAACAACCGTCCATCCATCTTCTACTGCTTTTCGTTTCCAGGGCGAAAATCATTTGAAAAGTTTTAAGTTTGCTTGTTGATGTTGTGAGCGCAAGGCTCACTTTATGAATTGTTGCTCCCTTAGCCCACAAGAAAAAGAGGTTAGCCACGGCCGTTTGTGGGTGTATTGAACATTGCTACAGTTGCCAGTTATAACTGACATGATGTGTTGTTCATATAAAGGGAACAACTGGAACTCCTTCGCCCTTCTGCGCACAGATCCAAATGTCTGTTTTTGAGCTGGTTAGATAAGTTTGAGGTGATCCCACCCTCAAGTTGTGATGGACTTGTTGTGACATGACTCCCTGCTTTGCTTTTGATGCAATTATTCAAGGGATTTATCACTGGAGCATAAAAACATGTTATATTTGGACTGTTGCTGAAACAACTGATGTTGTCATTCTTTATGGGAGGATGGTCTTGCATTTATATCATGGGTCTAACTAATAATGCTAATTATACCTCCATTTCATTTGAATATACCAACACATCAATAGCAGCAAGACAATCAAAAAAGAAACAGCTATCTTTCCACCATGAATAGCCTTTTTGCTTTTTCTGCTTTTTCTGCTGTGATGTGTCAAAGTGTCTTTGGCTGTTCAGTCTCCTTGAGGGAATTTTCATAACTGATCCAGATGACTTATTGTGTCAACAAAAAGTCATGTCAGTAGAGGCAAGTGCATGTAAGACAAGACATGCATAATTCAGTTTATGCCTAGCCCTGTTCATGCCTGACGTTCACATGCAGCTTCACTGATCTGATCATAAGTGGTCCCCTCTTAGTGCTTCAGGTACACGTGATTCTAAAATGTATCTCAAAATGCCCATGTGAGACCGTCAACTGGGTTTCACTCTTCTGCTATATATGCAAATAAGCAGGTCTACGGTGTTGTTTGATGCCAAATCAGAACAAGCGGGGCCATTGTCAGTTTACCTGCTCTTTCACTAACATGCAGTGACTGAGACTGTCAAGTGTTTCTCTTCCACAAAGACACGTCTTCATGCAGACAAATTTCATAAAGATTCAATCAATATATTTTATTTTGTCTAGCGATGTCATTTGCATTGCATTTATACTAATAGTTCCCACAGTGTTGCTCAACAACTATAGCTTGCGTGAGAGTCAATATTAGTCAATAGTTTGGTTTTCAGGTTTGTGTCACCAAGCTGTTGATTGTATTACATCAACTTTCATCATTCAACTGAAATGTAATTACTGGAAAATTATTCAGTACCCTATATATACATACCCTCACATATATATACTGCAATGTGTGTTTTGTTTTGTTGTGGGGTTTTTTCTAGCCTACAGAAGTTTCAGCTGTCCCTGGTCTTTGCTCTACCATCTGTCTCGCTCTTTCCACCTGACATGTAATGGTCTCTAGCTCACATTTAAGAGAAAACTGAGAAGTGTGCTCTGCTCTTGATGTCCTCTATCGTCATCTCGTTTCTGTTGACCTCTTACATTTCAATTGCAGCTGCACAGAGCATTAAATAATACATAGTTGCCTGAGAGCCTAGCTATACTAGTCTGTGTCATACATAACCATTCATGCTGAACAAGCTTTGTGTCTGGCTTTAGGTGTCTGGCCCGTACTTTTTCAGTGATTAGAGTAAACGTTTTTATCCAGACGCAGAAGTCATCTGAAAAAATCTGCAACATGGTGCTAATTCAGTGATGACCACGCGTATGTAATAGTTCCTTTTAAAACTGTGGACAGTACTGGAACAGAGAGAGTGATCGTACACATACACACAGTCAGGGCTAGCAGTAGCTCACATACAGTAGATATCTGTTAACCCAACTTTAATTCCTCTTCTAATAAACGAAGACGGATTTTTTTCTTCTCTACCTTCTTTGTCTCTTCATCTTCCCCCTCTCTAACATTGGTTTACCTCGGAGAGTGGGAAGGAGAACAGAAAAAGATTTTAACTAGGTCACACCCTGCAGCATCAGACAGTGAGATCTCAATATATTTTCAATGCTATTTTATTTAAAATATATTTTAAAAAATATTTTCAGAAATGAATGCTGTGCAAAGTAATGATATGAAGGTGGATGCTATTTAAAATTGAGAAAGACAAAGCAAGGAAGCACAAAAATATGTAGATGATCCTTCAGTTGTGTGAAAAAATTAGGCATCATGAGCATTAAAAAGTTGGAAAGTTTCTCGTATTCTGTACTTGGGTATTAGTTCAGAAGGATTTTGACTCAACTGCGCTTGACATCATTATATGTTCGAAAATGCCACTGATTTGGCAAAATATGAGCCTAAAAATGAAATAACAATACACACCAAGTTGTCCAAACAAACAATTAATGACAGCATAAATCCGCCTTTGGATGAACTAAGTACGAAGGCATGTCAAACCTCAGGCAGAGCAACTGTTATTAAAAGCACAGCAGCTCTTAGTGTGCTGGGTTCAAAGCCACCGGCAGGTTGGACTGTGTTTGGCAGGCTAGCTGTGTTTGTACTCAATGGAATCAACCAACTGCAACCACACTTTAGGCTCACGTTTTGGCAGTGGCAGCTCCAAGGTGGCTCCGGAGAGGTATACTGTAAAAACACACTTGTACTTATGTCTTTGTGTGGACATTGAGTAACATAACTGAACCCCTAAGCGACTATAGTTATAACTCTCACACAATCCTTTGAGGTTATGAGGACTGGCCCAATGTCTTCATTCATAAAGACTAAAACTCCAATCTAACTGTACACATCACATGCACCGGTGCAATATAGTTATTGTAGGTATTAAAATTTTACAAGAGTTGGAGTTTTAATCTTAATTGTATTGTATTGATAAGTTTATTAATTTCTAAGTTTATTACGACACTGCCATCACTGAGGGTCTTAGCACATTTTGACTTGTTCTAGCAGTTAGTTTATATAATGTGAGTGAGTACTACATATGAAAAACCTCCTTTCTCATTTGCACAATAAGCGCAACAGTTGTCAAGCCGCCCACTGTGTTAGCTTGCTCCAGTTTCTGAATTGTTGTGTTGGTGTGGGGGGGGCTGCTTATTTCCTTGCCACACACTGTGCTGTTTTTCAGCGGCGCAGTAGCACTGTAATAAAGTAGACTGCTGTAATAAATGTTAAAGAGACCTTTTCCTTAATTTTTCCCCTCTGTTGCTCAGCCTCACACCCCTCAGACGCTCTATGTTTATGTGGGTGTATTGTTGTGATGTGTGTCCTTGGTTGTTCAGGTATGGGAAGACATGTAAACAAATACAAACATAGCATTCAAATGCAAACAATTGAAAAATGTTTGCATTTCACACAGTAATACTTCTAAGTTAAAACTATACTTTTCATTACATCATATGTGCTTGCAATGGCCAAAAAAGCTTCTTGGATTTTTGCGAAATGTATTTTTTACATAGATACTTTGCCAACTTTACATGCCTATGGGGCGCCCTCCATAATCTAATAATAGAAATCCCTTAAAGAGGGATCCTATGGCCCCTTGCACTGCTGAGTTGCACATTCTGATTCATATATACTCGTGCTTTATTTCCATCTGTATGCCTAAATTAGTATTCATTTTTGCATATTTTAATTATTTTTGTCGTCATTGCTACTTTGAAGGAAGGGCTTAAATAAAAAATCAGGCTGGATTATTTTATTATTTAGCTTCATTATCAATCAAAACAGTCAATATATTTTCCTGGAATTTAAGGTCTAATAATCTAATGTGGCTCTTTAATCACTTTCAGCATGAATTTAGATACATCCAAAGTTAGTTGTTTATGCCTCATACCTATAGTCCATCCTCAGATTGATGCTTGCCTGCTTCTCTCCCTCTCTGTTACTCATCGTTACCAAACATTTACTCCATTTTCTTCCTCACCTCTCTGATGTTGGCTTCACCTGCCCCCTCTTCATTCTCCTTTATGTTCCTTTTGTTCAGTCATGCTGAGATAAGTCCTTGCTCTCTCTTTCATTGTTCTCGAGTCAAGTCACGAGAGAGTGAAACTAGATTGAGCAAGACCTGTGACCTTTGACCAGTCGCCCTTTCACCTCTGTAGCTCCCTGGTCCCCCAGTGTGAACCTAAGACCATTCCCACAGTGAAGGAATTTACTAAATGGGAACTCCACTTGAAAAAAAGCATCAACAAGCGTTACTCAAATAGCCTGAACCACCACTGATTTGTGAACTGCTCTCCCAAACCTCAAAACTAAATGATACATTTCCAGAATATAAAAAAAAACTGCACAAATGAAGTAATGCATTGACCCTTTTAACTTGGTTGTCTTCCTTTTTATGAACAGACACCACCATTTCCTAACAATTTCAATCAATTGTTAGTTAATGTCAAAATGTTACATGTTTCATGTTAGGTACAGGTTCTGGGACAATTATTATAAAAAAAAAAAATCATTACAATTATTTGGCTGTATGTTGAAAGTTGCTTCAGAGATTAATAATTAGCTAGTGAGAATTGGTGAGGATATTTTAGCTTCACAAAGTGTAATGCCTCAGAGGTCCAAAATATTTAGTTACTCTAAATAATGAGAAATCACCTTATAATGACAAATGGGACATCAGAGCTTGAGCTATAACTGTAACTGAAATAATGTCACAAAATCAAAAATGTCAATTCCTGCTTAAAAGGTATTCACGTCAGCAGCCATGCTCAAGACTTTTCATGTCTCTGTTGTTACAGGTCGGTTTTGATAAATTTCTTTGTACATTCTCATCCTAAACCCGGTCACCCCATTCTTCTTTGCCAGGGTGGTGTGGAGGAACGGGTTTGTCCGGTCATCATGTGTACACGGGCCTATCCTGACCCCATCTCTGAGTGCCAGCTGTTCCCAGGAGAAGTGGAAGAGCCTGAGGGGGAGGTGGCAGGAGAGGGCAAGGAGAGGGAATCGGACAGAGACAGTGCTGCGGAAAGCACCCAAGAGTCAGACACATCTGACGGCGTGATCAGACCAGGGGACAAAGAAGACGGACTGAGAGATCTCTTTTTTCCCGGGGAGAAGTAAGCACTGCTCCACATCTCACCCCAGTTTCAGAAGATGACCTTTACTGCTGTGCCCTTTGTTCTTTGTGATGTGTCATCAGATGCATCAGTCTACACAATATTACTTTCTAAAGTAAAGGGAGATATTTAGATTGTGGTGGTGGGTACCATTTTTATTCACCTAAGATTCTTCACCTCTGCCATTACCTGAGTGGTGCCTTTGTTTTGATTTGACCTTCAAAACGAAGTTTGTGCGACACCTACCTCACAGTTTTTTTTCCCAGTAGGTGTGGTCAGACAAGCATCTCAGTGACCTCTGACCTATCGACACGCTCCTCAGCCTCTCTGAACGAAGTGCAGTTTGAGGACTACGGGGAGGGGGACGAACCAGACTACACTCTCAGCAGCCCCTGTCCAGACGACGAGACTCGTACTAACGGATACTCTGACCTTGGCTCATCTGTACCTTCTAGGTAAGATAGAAAACATTGCTCTTTGTGATCAAAGGCTGAGCTGGATACTCATGGCATGGTAAAGTGTTTTATATTTACAATCTTGTGGACTGGTCATTGTGGTGGCTGTGTCTGCTTTATCTGGAGTTATGACCACAGTAAGAGCCAACCATTTACATATAAAAAGCCTTCCCATCAGGTCTCCCTCCTGCCTCCAAAAAAGAAACACTGTAGTAGGTTCTGTCAGACTCTCGGGCATACAGAGTAGCTAAGTGAATAATGACAGATGGAAAACCTTGTTCACAGACTGCTTTTGTTCAAAGGTATATAATATGTTGGGCTTGGAAGAAACTGAGTATAGACAGACAGAAAGTACAACATAAAATAGCCCACATGAACCTTTTTAATGTGTATAATTATATTTCCTGATTGCCTGAAAGTAAATGTTTGGTGACTTACAATGAGTATTTATACTGGACGGTGGTAACCACTCAGTGTAAAGATAATGTGCAGATAATTATACATTTGTGTTTGGGTGAGTGAGTGTGCAGTAGGCTTTCTGTGCTTTTTCTCAAAGGTTAAGTAATGATAAAAACACTGACCAGTTTCTGGAGCTTCAACTCTATGAAATATATTTAGCTTGAACCTCTGCATTATCATTACCTGACTTTAAGTCTTGACTGCAGAAGTGTACCTATGGAGTTCTTGCCCTTAAGGCTACATTAATATTCATCAAAAGCCTGTATTTAATGGGATTAAGTCTCCCGGCTGATAGACTGGCAATACAGCTCCATGCTCCCTCCACGCATACCAAGCAGACAAAACTCCCTAAATGGTGTTGGCATAGAGATTTAAATGCAAAATAAAGCCCAGATCTACAAGAAGTCTTAGACAACTATGCATGGGAAAGAAACAAAGTCACAGTATAAAGTAGGTTAAAGATGCTTCCAAGTCTGTTTAAAAGTTGATGTTCTTTAACTCATCTCTGAGCTGTGTTGATTTAAGAGTAAACAGGGTTTTAGGCAGAAATTAATGGATTTGAGAGAGAGAGTTACCAAAATCCATAAAAAAAAAAAATCAGGAAGTGCTTGTAGAACCTTCATAGTGATAATGTTTGATGAATTTTGTTTATTTCAGTCTTCTCAAAATGAGGTCACAGTTTTGACTGTCTTTGAAGGTGTTCAACTTTTCAATCTTCGAAATCTCTTTATCTCTTTTTATGTTGAGTTTCTCTTTATTTGCTGTTTTTTTGGTGGCAAGCTGGTTCAGATTTCAAGCTGACACCGACTGGATGGATTTATACAATCACAATGTGTTTCACTGATCTCACATTTAATCAAGTCCAGTTCCATTTGTAATAATTTATTCTTAGTTTTTAAATTAGAACATTAAAATTGTGTGGCTATGTGTGTTTACAGTGCAGGCCAGACTCCTCGTAAGGTGCGTCAGCATTACACTGGTGAACTGATGGATGTCTACTGTTCTCAGTGCAGCAAAAAGGTCAACCTACTAAATGACCTGGAGGCCCGCCTCAAAAACCTCAAGGCTAACAGGTACACACAGGACACACTGACAAACACACAACACACAAGAGCTCGACCCACCAAATCCCAGCAGCATCTAGGAGTCACTTTGTGAACAGAGAGATGTTCAAAAGACATGTTGAAAATTTCATGCAATCTTTATCTCTTGTCCTGTCATCAAACCTTTTCCCTGCTGACTGCCATACTTTTGACCATTAGCCAGTCAAATGATATCAATTCCTCCCACCAGTTTTTTTTAAACTAAACTCAACGATAATTTCACATATTTCTCTGAAAAATGTCCTTAAGTTATGCTGCGAGGCGATTTTAGTCATGGCACATTAGAAGACAATGACATAATCATACATGACAGGGACATTGTCATTTATGATGACAACCCTCATGGGTGTGTGTGCAGGATACACACAGGAGGAATTTGAAGTGTATCGGTCACACTAAATTTAGGGGTTACTGTCTTGAGGGCTGTTAATGTAGTATGATTAGGTAAGGATGATGACATATTGTTAGAGGTGTTTAAAGCATTCCTCCTCCAATATAATGCACGTTGTCACACACACACACTCACACACACAAACACACAAAGACTAAATGATTGTAATATAAAACTGACAGGCCCTTGCCTACCTGAACATCCACTGTAATTGGGAAACTATTATTAGAAAGATAATCCTAGGTGAACATTAAAACAAACTGAAGTACACACACACACACACACACACACACACACACACACACACAAGTACGTTCATATGCAGGCACATAATCATATTAGGAAAATAATTTTTGAACGGTGGACATTCACGGTTTCTCTTTCTTACTCTCTGTTGCCTTTGCAGGATTTCCCCCTGGAGTGAAACTGTTTCATAATTCAACATGATTCTCATAACTGGACTTGTGCTTTTCTGTTACGATGATGAAGCACAGATAAGGAGAAAGAGCAGGAATATTAGCGTGAGAGACACATAAATTAAAATGTATCTCTCCCAAATGTTACTTTGTGACTGAGATAGTGAAGATACCGGTGCTGGCAATGGACTGTAACTATGAGGCATAAAAACTTTAGGGAAATGTGTTGCAGGTCCTCTGAATAGATTTGATCACTTCTTCAAAACATCCCCCAAGATTGATTTAGAGAGAAGAGTGAATTTCAGGCAAGAATGGATTTAGACGAAAGAAGCTTTTGCCACTAAGCAACATATTGTATTTAATGGGTCATTTGAGCATGTCACATTTATTAATACCATTTAGCTTAATTAAATTGCCCTCATTGAAGCATGAGTAACAGCTGTGGGGTATTAAAAAATTTTAGACCATGAGATTCCCTCACATGAAGTATCCTGTGCATTCTATAATGTGCATGCAGCAGCTCAGTGACACCAGAGGTGTTGAAGTTTTCCAGCGCACCTTTGAATATGCTCATAGTTCCATGTAAAAACACAAAGTATATGAAATTAATAGTTTGTTTAGTAATAGTAATAGAAGTTTATTTTGATTAGTGGGTCAGTGTGTGGAAAGGCACTTTCACTCAAAAAGGGTGGGGTTGATCACAGCAAATCTTTCAGTTAAGCGAATTAAGAAAAACTTTTACTTGCAGTAACTCTCCTGTACAGTTTGGCCTCTCAGACCTCTTCAAATCATTTTGTCACTTGGGATTATACGCTCAAGTGAAATTTAGTTTCATCTAAGTGCTTGTGGAATTCTTTTCCTTTATTTCTTTATTTCTTTCTTTGTGAAGCCTCTTCATATTCTTCATATTTTTTTTTCCTTCAGCTGTTTGCACTGAATGGAATACAGCTCTTCTGAGCTGTCACAGCTTGTTGGATTGAGCAAAGTTCAGTTGAATGTGAATGAATGTGTATCTTAGTAACGCCTTATGGGAGTTTCTTTCTATTTGGTACGAGTGAGTTCATTTGGACTCAAGAATGAACTGATGAGAATTTGACTGTCAGAGGTCAAAACAGCTTTGACCACACAAAACATTTTATTTGCTATCAATCAAGAATCACTAATAATGACAAAGTTTAACACAAATGTATAATCTGATTTGACAACAGGTCAAAGCCACAGTGACATGATAATGTCACTGCAAAAAGAATGGCCGTTATTTAACACTAACATGGAGCAGGAAGGAAGGTCATGTATTGTCATTATATTTCCTGCAGTGTGACGGCTTTGCAGTGAAATACAACTGTGGGGCTGTGTATTAGTAAAATACATGATGCGATCTAATACAAATGGTACAGCCATTTGGAGCTGACAAATTATGATCATTGTTTTTGTTTTTTTTTTATCAGATTTGCCATTTTTACTGTCGTGTTCTCAAGGCTATCTCTTTCGTGCCAAGAGTTGATGGTGATGTTAGTTTTAAGGCTACATGAACTGACATACTGAACTCTATGTTGGCTCATTTTTGTTAATCCAATGTGAAAATCAGCAAAGACCATCTGAGCAAATATAACCCCGTACTCACAGAAGCAGGAGTGAAAATGTATGAACACTGATTTGCCCTTCACTGTTTCCTTTCTCTGTCAGTCTCCAGTGTCGCACTTAATAGCCAACATGTTAATTGCCTTCAGCAGTAATTCTGTGTGTATTGTTGAGCTGTGCACCTAGACATTTCCATGGAAATTCCCTGTATTAAAAAAAAAACAACAGTAACAACAAAAGACAGTCTTTCATTTTGTTTTTTTTTTTTCTTTTTAGCCCCAACAGGAAAATCTCCAGCAATGCTTTTGGAAGGTAGGTCACTTACCACACTGTGTGTGTGTGTGTGTGTGTGTGTGTGTGTGTGTGTGTGTGTGTGTGTGTGTGTGTGTGTGTGTGTGTGTGTGTGTGTGTGTGTGTTTGTGTTGTGTAAAGAGAGGGTCATTTACTTGTTCCCTGTTTACGCATTATACAGCCTGTGCTGCACGTGTTTGCTCTGTTCGCTGACACAGAGACACACACACGCATACAACAAGATCAAGAGTTAGTACTTCCTTATCACTGAGGTGCCCAGTCGTTGCTTCTAACAGTCTGTTAATTACTAACTAGTCATGTCAGTGAAAATGCAGGATGTTTCGTTAAGATTAATCTGATCTGAAACCAAACATGCTGTAAAATTTTCTGTTTTTGTTCCGGTGGTGAGGCAAAGAGTCTGGACAACACCTTCAGGGTTAAAGCCACCTCATGGCCTGTTGGTCTGTAGGGGCTGAACTGTTTTGTATCTTAAGCCTTGGTCCTGTCCTTGGTCCTACCCACAGAAACTGAGTTACAGTGACAGAATGAAAATGCCCTGTCAGGCCTGATCTATGTTTTCAATATAAGGTTGGGCTCTTGCCCTGTTCTTTTCTCTCTGCATTCCTCAGTTTAGCTCCACTTCTTTCTCTTAAATGTATATACTTAAATGTTGCCCCTGACACAGTCAGATATGCACACACCTGTCTGGATGTCTTCTGAATGTGTGCGTTTATGTGTCTGTTTGTACAATTTTTTTTTTATTCGATTTTTAAGCTGTTGTTTTTGACACGGCCCTAAATAATCTACTCTCTTTTGTGTAAGAATCAGTGTAGGGGTCAGTCTCACGCTCACAAACACACAAACACACACACACTGGTCCTCACCTGGGTCCACTGTCAGCTGGTTCCTCCTTATTAGTTTGTGTGTCCCTGTGTGTTTGAACAGACAGCTCCTCCACAACAGCAACTTGAGCAGCAGTAACGGCAGCACGGAGGACCTTTTCCGAGACAGTATTGACTCGTGTGACATCGACATCAATGAGAAGGTATGGACGTGTTTGTGTTCTCTGTGTGTGTGCGCGTGTATGCGTTTAGACATTTGTTTGGGCATACGTTGGATCTGTGCCAATATTTAACAAAGATCTTTTAAGCAGTAAGTAGATGCCCATGGGGAGTACTTGCTCTTGCTCTTTCTGTCGGACAACTGAAAACTAATAAAAAAATAAACATATCTCACCTCCAGCTTTTGCTATACACTGTCAGCACTGAGAGTGAAGACATGTTCCTGGTGGATGCACAGCTCGCGATGAGAATTATTTATCCGATTTCTGTCAGGACTCCTCTTATGTCTGCAAAATTAAGAGAAATGTGAATTTTACTTACCATTTCAGACTGTGACAGAAGATAGAGTGAGAGGAAGATATGCACAGTTTTACCTAGGATTCATTGTAAATGTTGCTTTACGTACCAGAATATGATTTTTGAATATAATTGTGCTGATTATTTTTATGTTTCTGTCAGGTGAGTTTTCTTGAGAAGAAGGTGGCAGAACTGGAGAGCGAGATTCTGGCAAATGGTGAAGTCAAGTCGAGGCTGAAGCAGGAGAACACACAGCTAGTACACAGGTAGTCATTATTTTTATAATAACTGTATTATCTCTGTCATATCTTGTTCAGGGATGATGATGAGGCAAAGAGTTTTTCCCCCATAGGATTAATCTTGGAGATAAGACACAACAACAGTCAAGCCTTGGGTCATTGGTGCATGAAAAAGTCATACTCAGTCATGACAGTGAGTGAGTTTTATGTTTATCACCTCAGGGTTCATGAACTGGAGGAGCAGCTGAAAGATCAGGAAACACGAGCAGAACTAAATCTGCAAGACGGGCTAAGAAGGCATCGAGAGGCCTACAGCAAGATGGAGAGAGACATGAACACGCAGACCGAACTGCTGACCAACAGGTGCGGAACAAAGACAATACATCTTTGTTTTGCAGATGTTGTGTTGGTGTCCAGATGTACTGGGGTTGTATTGGTGAGAAGTAGATAAAATACATAGACCCGAGAAACCCTGGCTACGATGTTTGAGCTGCCAGCTTGTTAAGAGAAAGTAAAAAAAATCTCTAACTGTAAGATTAACAGACCTGCTCAGAAACCCCTCTTGGGGTTTGTTAGCTGCCTGTGGAACTGCAGAACTTCGGCAGTTGTTTGCCAAAAGCAGTCCTTTAGCTGACTAAGGTGCACATTATATTTTTTATGAAAATACAGTGATGGTTTTTTGTTTGTTTTCAGAGTTAAGCAGTTGGAGGAGGAGAATAGTGAAATGACTCTTAGCCTGTGCCGGCTCAAGTCACAGACAGAGAAACTGGATGAGGTAAGCCATATTTCTGCTTTTTTTTTTTTTCATCCAGTGCATCTTCTCATTATTCTGTCTTTATTTTCCTCTTTCTATCACAAACACGTCTTCATTTAGCTCCCTTTTTCTTTTATAAATATGCAAAGTCTTAGTGATATCCATATTCGCACATTCATACACAGACACAGATTATGAGGAAGTGTGATTCAACGAATCAGTGTTAGAAATAGCAATTGGGTGTTTAACCACATTTTGGCTCACACCTGATCACTGTCAATTCAACATGCTGCTAAATATGTTACTGGAAATGGACATCTTGCTTGTATGTGTGATTTTTCTGTATTAAATGTACTTTAAAATCCTCTGATACCAAAAATACCGGTGTGGGTGGTTGAATAGTATAGTAAACGGACTGGAATTAGCTAGCACTTTTCTAGTCTAACTGACTGTTAGTCTTATTAACAACTCAAAATATTTTTCAAAACTTCCCATGGTCACCCAGTCACTCATGAATAGATCAAACTCACTAATGGAACAACCATGGGGTTCAATACTTTGCCCAAAGACATTTCAGCACATCCATCGAGGAGCTGGGGATCAGATTTGTGTATAGCTTGCTTCACCTCCACACCCAAAGCAACAGAAATACAGTACCTGCACTTGAAAGGCAAAATAGATTTCTAACCATAAATGACTGTGCTTATCCACAGGAGAAGCAAAGAATGACAGACAAGTTGGAGGACACCAGCCTGCGCCTCAAGGATGAGATGGACCTCTACAGGAAAATGATGGACAAGCTGAGACAGAATAGACTTCAGTTTCAGAAAGAGAAGGAAGCCATGCAAGAGGTGGGTGGGATTGTTTTATGTAATCACATACACTCACAAACAGGAGGGTGGTTTATTTATTCAATTTCTTGATCTATTACCTGTCTTTCTCTCTTCTGTCTCCCTGCAGTTATTCACTTCATACACCTACAAAGCACTACACTGATATTATATAACGTTGCTCATCCATCCTTTATCTTTTGCCTAGCTGATAGAGGACCTGCGTCGAGAGCTGGAACATTTGCAGTTGTTCAAACTGGAGGCAGAAAGGCCTGGAGGCCGCAGCCGCACCTCCTCCTCCAGCCTGGCAGATTTCAACAGCAGGACCAGGGAAGTGGAGCTAGAGCATGAGGTCAAGAGACTCAAGCAGGTACTGATGAAAGGCTCTTTTCAAGTAATTTATTGTGCATGGCCAGCTCAGTAAGTACTGTGACAAGTGGTTTTCAGGGGTGACTGTACACTCAGTGTGTAGTTAGATACTGAGATGTTTGAACAAGGCTTTCGCATAGATTTAGGATCCTGAAGCCAAGATTGAGGTCCTAGAAATACTTCCTATTCAAGTGTAGGTTGCACTGAGAGATTGTGTCACAAAGTGTTCTACATAAATATCTGTCACTGTTTTTTTTTTTTTTTTTTTTGCAGCAAATATATATATTTAATTTAATTCTCAGTCAAGTTTAAATGTCATGTAACCAAATGTTTTAATTTGTTCCAAAAACAGAAGAGATAGTTTTACTGATAATCCTATCTTTAATAATATTAGTTAGTGCACTCTCTGACTCTCTGTGAATCCCTCCCTTATTCAGCTGCCCACTGCATTACTACACAATGTCCAAATTACAGTACCACCCCGCATTTTTGGCCAACCAATATAGCAGTACAAAACCACTACATTATACTTTTACACTACTAGGTTACAACCAACTCTGAAGCTTTCAGTGAACACAAATTCACAAAATGATTCAGATAGTTTCGGATGATGCAGTTCACAGATTCATTCTTGTGTTATCTTTATCCCTGCAGAACTCAGTGCACTTACCCTTGCTCTAACAGACATTGGTTTTCATTTACCACACTAAAATGGTTATATAGCCCGGGGAAAGTGAAGTGTTACTTTTATTAAATGAGGCCCACTTTTGGCATATTTGTGGCTGCACACACGAGGTGGTCCTGGAATAGATGCTCTGAAGGAGGTTGGATATAGGCTGAAATTGATCCAAGTACTAGTGAGGTTAGGGGTTGGTTAAGATCACAGTCAAAAGCAGTACTGTCTGCGACATGATGTACTGATAGTAATGTAATGGTGAACTCACTGAAGCTTAACTTCATCACATTTTATGAGGCTGTAAGCTACAGAGTTTAGACTGCTCTGTATGTATGTCTTCTCTGTTCTTCAGTTTCAGTATTTAAATAAGATAATATTTGACTCTAGGGGTCTAACTCAACAGAAAAATGGTTAAATGTCATAGTACTCTTTCCAGTTTGCGCAAACTGTAAGGCCTGGTTCAAAGTAAACATGGAAGGTAAGGGAGTAGATTAATGTTTTTCAGATGTCCTCTGTGATTAGACCAGTGAAAGCAGATTTTAACGCTCTTTGAAGTTGTACAGAAGCTTTGTCTGACTCTAATGACATGTGATTGAAGGAATTAGAACGTGCTCTTCAAAGTTCCTGAGCCACAAGAAAAGGAAAGAAAGGGGAAAAGTTACCAAAGCCACCAGGCCTGCGGGTAACATCAGTAATATATAGCCAGTCACTGAGAATTGCTGATTCAACCCATGTGTGGATTTTATCAGGACTTCAGATGATAAGGTCCATGTCTCGCTATGGCCTCGAGCCAAACTTTTCACAGTGAGTGCAGGCAAGCAAGAAAGGTAATGATAATAATTTTACGCCAGCTTTAGTCTCCAGGTACTTTTTTTTATGTCTTTCATAATGTCACCTTATTCAAGATGTAGAACAATTCAGTGTGACTGTCTGTGGTGGGCCAAATAAGCCAAGCAAAGCTGTATGTACAGACAGTGGTTTGTAGCATCTGCAGAAAGGATACACTCACTATCTCATGGTTGCTTGTGCACCTCTGTAAATGTTTCTATGTGTGTGTCCAGCGATTTCTGTCCCAGGACTTTCTTCCCCCTGAATTCCAGCACCTGGTGTTGTCTGGGGCTTGGCTCCGCCCCAGTCTGATGGTAAAATTGTTTCTGTGACCTTTGATCTCTCAATTAACCACTAATTGCTATGGAGTACTATGGCCGTGCCCCAGCTGAATTGGGGTCAGTGTTGCAATCCCGCTACTAATGGTTCACCATAAATAAGGGGGAAGCAAACTGACCACTTCTCACTGCTCAAAGGCAACTTAATCATGGAGCTTTCATAACTCACCCAAAAATGCAGGGGAGCAGTTTGTTCTGTAACACACATAACCCATGTTATGTCCTGTAGGTGTTGCCAAAATAGATGTCCGTTTGCTTCTGGATGAGGCAAGTGCAGTGTTTTGGCGTATGGGCTGAGTAATGCTTGAGTAGTGGCCATGAAAAGGAAAAAAAAAAAAAAAATTAACATCGGTGCGGTCCGGATACTTATCCCATTCTCATCCTATCTCTCTCCTCTCCCTACCACTCTGATTCTGCATTTTTAGGAAAACCAGAAGCTGAGGGAGCAGAACGATGAGCTGAACGGTCAGATTCTCAGCCTCAGCCTATATGAAGCAAAGAACCTGTTTGCCACACAGACCAAGGCCCAGTCTTTGGCTGCAGAGATAGATAATGCCTCCAGAGACCAGGTAAAATCAGGGTAGTAAACTGTACATACTGAGAAGGCTGTGCTTCAGGCTATTTATTTATTTATTGAAAGTAGTAGAAAGTAGCAGCTGCAGCATAATTGTATTTCTAGGACTTATCACAGCGTGATACTGTTCTAAATATTGTAGATTTAATCTATCATGCTTAGTAATGGAGGTCACCATGGATATATCGCACATGTCAGCTAACGGCTGGACCCTTCAGTGGAAATATTCTTGGATAAAAGGGAATTACTGGAAAGAATAAAATCTTTACAGCATTTCTGTACAGTCATCATACAAAGATGAACAAAGAACAAAGAACAGAGAACATACAAAGAAGTTTTAACCTGCCATTTATTAACACTGTGTTTTACTTGAGGTCTTGTATAATAATCCAATCACTAAAACTGTTTTGTGCATTGTTTAAAAAAAAATCAATGCATTTGATATCCTTCTTTTTCCCAGTTAATGGAAGCCCTGAAGGAACAGGAGGAAATCAACTTACGCCTGCGACAGTACATGGATAAAATCATCCTGTCCATCCTAGACCACAACCCCTCCATTTTAGAGATCAAAAACTAGCAGTGACTCAACTGGAATGAGAATCAATCGTCACCTACGAAGAGAGAGGACCATTCCAGTTGTTTGATTAGAACCTGCAACCTGAGTCAGGAGCCTGTACAGGAAAGTAGAGAGAGACAGACTGGGTCTTTAGACAAACTGGGGAATTATAACTAGATCTACATTGCCCCCTGCTGTTTGTGGCAGGAAGAAAACTTCTCTTGCAGAAAAGGTTGAATGTGTCCGTATGAAGAACGAGAGCCAACATCTGCTGGCTGACTTTAGGTCGTGCTACTTTCACTCTTCAACTAGCTCTCTCCTGTCTTGTTTTTGTTCTGTCAATCCTATGACCTTAAGTCACTGTTACAATTTTGTTCACACAAGGAAAACCTGGTGATTTTTTTTTCCCCCAGGATCATCCTGCATTTCACATGCATTGAGGATCAACAAAGTCACTTGATGTTCAACACAGCCATGCAGTTTGGCAAAAAAAAAAAGAAAGAAAGACTGGAACAAGGTCACAGACCTGTTGGGGATTCTACTGTATCCTGGTGTAATATTAGCTGCCAGTTGGGGATGGCGTAGGAAGATGCATTTAGGAAAATGCATTGAGACGGACAAACGGTTTGGCAGGCAAACTGTAACTCTTAGTGAGTCAGCCATGAAGGCAGGTTAGTCTGCTGTTGCCCAATCTGTGAACCGCCAATCTGTTGTATTCCCCGAATGCAAGAGTTATTTGGAAAAGCAGGTGTTAAAATTAGGGTGAGAAAAGAGACACTAATGGAAAGAAAGAAAAGAAGGATGCCTTGATTATAAACTGAAAACAATTATATAAGCAACAGGGTGCTCTCTAATAAAAGGGGTTGAGTCCATTGACGAACCATGGATGCGAGCAAAGGAGAGTTTTGGTGAAGTCTCTGAGGGCTTATGGGAGGTGAGCATTAATGTTTTTGTTTGTTCTTGAGAACCTGTCTTCCTGGAAGGTTGAAACAGCACTTTCAATGTCAATCAGTCTAGTAGTGAATAAATTTCACTGAGATGTGCCCCATAAATTGGTTCAGGCGAGTAGCAGATGAGTGTCGCTTTATGGCACTGAAGCTGCAACCAAGGAGTGTCTTTAAACTGTAACGTCTGTGGCTGCTGGTTTCCAGCAAAGCTTGATCTTGAAAAAGTATCTCCATTGATATGTGTGATATGAATGTACGGGATGTATGGAGGATTTCCTCAGTGTGACTGGTAGACATTGTAACATGGTTTACTAAATAATTCCTGTATGCTCAGTGAAATCAGTTTGGGTACTGTTTGTGAGCATCCATCACTTTTAGGTGCAAAAAACTGGATTAGTAATCTCAGTGAAGCCTACAGGTTGCAGATTGTAGCTAATCCCCTGATGGCTCTCTGAAACATTCTAATACTGTATATATCATGAATGTACAACTTGATATTCTAATTTCTGCAGGGCCCAAAACGCTTGAATTCAAATCTCTACTTGACTAAGTTGTAACACGAGTACAGTATTCTGTACTGCAAAGAGGTGTTCATTGTTTGAGAGGATAAACAATTACAATCTGCTGTGTTATGTAATTATTCTAAACTTGAGTTTTGCTTCCTTGCACAAAAAAAGATTGTTTTCTTTTTGCATGGTTCACATTTTCTTCTGTCTGTGCCTTTTGCAGACATTTTTCAAGATGATGTTGCTATAAAATTTCATAGTTTTTGAAGGTACATTTTATGTCTATGTCTCACATATTTTCTTGACTTGTAAATGTTGTAATTATAAAGTGATAATTTGTATTCATGTGCCACTCACTACTCTTTTCAAGTTGATACTATGAAAACTATTTTATACAGTTTTATCACAGAAGAACTTGTGATTGCTTACATGCCCAATTAGGAAAGCAGTGTAGCACAATGCTTTGAATGGTACGCAAGCCAGGTTAGCAATTTCACAATATTTTGTCATTGTAATAATTTTGTAATGTAGAGAGGGATGTTAAGTTGTATTTCTCTGCATTTTGTTCAAAGGTTCACTTCCTTAAGGTTTGCTTTAAATTGGCTTTCATGTGGTTATAAACTGTCTTCCTAATGTAAACTAAATGGTGAGCATTATGATATATTGACTTATTTAACAGTACTTGCTGACTTGTGTCCTGTTTTGCCTCACAAATTGTTTCACTCTAGAGCTGCTTGTGCCATCTTAGATAAATAAAAAAAAAATAATAAAAAAAATCGGCCAAAAAAATCAATAGTAGGCTTCCATCTTGTAGCTTTAAAATTTTTAATTATTAGGGCTATCCAATGCATTGTAGTCACTGGACATGGCAATAAAAATGACTGGCCTTGATGCTGTCTCATGAAATTTCATAATTTTTAACAGTTTTTTTTTTGTGTGTGTTTGTTGTCTTCATGCCCATTTATACAATAAACTATAATTTCTAAAGTATGAAACCACTCGCTTTCTATTTTTTGATCTGATTGCACACATTGTTAAATTGTTAAAGGAAAATGTCATAATTGCAGTAATTATGTGTGTATTTTGCTTTGATCAATGACGGCGCATTTGTTTTGAGCGGGGGTTTTAGTGCTCCAATGTTTAAACATCCCTGCCGTACATGGACACATTATTTCTCTCTCTGCTATGACTCAACCAAGGTCTAATCATGGTAATTTGGTTTTAGTGCTACAATATAACAACGAATCAAAGTAGTCTACTTTTTCACCAGATTTTTGCCAGTCACAAATTGACCAGAGAGAGAGAGAGAGAGAGAGCAAGGTGGCATGTTAAGCAGCTATTGTATATTATGATTGGAGGACACAAGGTGATGGCTGAAAGCTGGTTGCACTGGACACTTGTCTCGGTAGAAATCACTCAGAAGGATTAGACCTGCACATGGCTGAAGTTAAACATGTTAGCCAAGGCAGACATAACTTCATCTGACTATATCAAAACATCCTCATAGTATGTGACGGATCAACACCTCGTTACAAACTCTGCTGGCCCTAAAATGCTGCCATAGCAGAAGATTCGGTTCTTCAACTTGATCTATCTGGTCTCATTTGGCGGAGAGGTGATGGATTCATTTGAGATCAGACATCTGCTCGGGCCAATGAAAAGGGGGTGGGAGGTTTCTTTGGGACAGCTGGTCCACTCTCACTGAGCCATTTTGTCAACACAAACCTGTTACTTCCGGTTTCCATCGCATTAAAAAGATGACACATATACAAACGATTCTGCATGTTGTGTTTGGCAGGCAGAATATACAGAAAAACATCCTTTTGGGCGATGAGTTTTTAACATAGCTATAAAAGCCCAGGCATTCATTTGTGTCGTGTTATGGCGGCCCCTGTTGATGACTGCTCGGCCTGCAGCGGAGACGGAGTCGGCGTTTCGGTCGGCTAGGAGTGGAGGTGAGGTCCGGGCTGCAGGACAGGCACAAACAGAGACACTTTGCGAATCATAATGACTCCAGCTAGATGGTTTACTTTGCTTATTGGTTTGTATATGTCCCCAATTTTAAAGCGCAATAACTGTTAAAGCCCAAACATCGGCCGCTGTCATTCAGAGAGTTAGCATGTGGCTAAGTTAGCTGATAGTCCGGCCGCCATTTTCACCTAATTTTAATCCTTTTATTAAAATTGTGTCTTTTTTTTTTTTTTTTTTTTTTTTAAATCAAACTAACTTCGACATCGTTATGACAGCTGGAAAGTAAAACAGTAGCACAATATACATTCCTTGATCGAACAGTAAGCGGTAGAAACCTTTCCACCAAGCGACCTGTCAATCAAAACCACTTGATTTCATTTTAGTGAACTGATGAAGCAGCAAAATAATGTAAACTTATTTACCATGAAAAGTGATTTTACGTGGATTACATTTTCATTTCAGTTGTTAGTTGGTTGCACTGTATTTCTCATTGTTTTGTTCTTATTATTTAATTTTTTGAAATGTCCAACCTAGACGACCCAGATGATCTCCAAAATTTTTGGGGATTATCCTCAGGGGACCATGATCAGATTTCAGGACAGCACACTCAACAATGTCATGACTGTATACAGTTAATGATAATATATTAATATTGTTCCACAGAGAAAATAGGTCCATCAGTTATATTTGTTGAACTTTTAATTATGTATCTTGCCGCCCATTTATATCAAACCTTTCATCTGTACTTTACAGCTGACACGATGCCTCAGAATATTACCAGCTTGGAGGGAAAACGAAGGGGGACACATTGCAGCACCTTCAAAGCAAACGGCCTCGTCAGTTGTCAGGCCCCAGGATTGGGTTTGGCTAATGGAGCCTCTCCAGATAATGTCTGCCCAGCTAGATTCTGTGAGAAAACGCCAGCTGGCCAACCGAATGGTACCAAACTACAATGCATGGTTAATGGCTATATTAACCATGGATACAAAGGCAAGAGGGGAAAAGCAGTGCCCTCGGGGACACTCGGGAACGAAGGAAGTAGAATTTCAGCTGCCATTTTTCCCTCAGCAGAAGGCAGGGTGTGCAGCAGAGACATTTCATGTGGTATCTTGGTCACTGGGGCCACCAGTTCAGACGCCCTTGTACTGCCCAGAAATTCAGGCCAAACCAAATTCAAGTCCAACCCATCAGAAGCAGCAGCAAAGAACCAGAGGAGGAGGAAAAAATTCAAACAAAAGAGGTGAGCCTAGTGCCTTATAACTGCTCTGAATAAATCATTCAGTCCGTAATGTTTGCTCATTCATTACTGTCCAACCCGCAAGTGACCTGCTGCATGCAGCAGTTGTGCAGTTTGACTTTTAGGGAAATACTCTACTCTAATGGGATGGTTGGTGACACATGCATATATGCCTTTTGAATATAAACAGAGTAAATAGAGCAGCATGAAGACAAGTTATCTGTAAACTTTGTAAACGTTGACAGAGACACCACAGTCGTCGGGCCAGCCAACTCTACAATCCCACTGATGGCAACACGAGAGGAAGAAAACTGGGAGAATGAGATCCAAGAGGTCATACACAAAGACTGGGAAAAGCTGTATTTTGGGCCAAGACCATATGGTAAAGAAAACATGTTGTATAAATGCCATAACACAATTTCTCCCACCACAGTTATGTGTTGATACTGATGTTACCAAATGCATATTGTGCTGTGAAAATAAATGTTTTTTTTTTTTGTTTTTTTTTTATGTATTTATTTATTTTTTTTGTATTCGGGTCAGAACAAGTACAGATATTTTACAGAATTTTTTGCCTCCTCCAGGTCCAGATGATTTGCTCCATTTTTCTTTGTGGGATTTGACACTTAAGCAAAGGGATGCAGTTGACCTCCTGACCACAGCCCATTACACTCCGGCTGTACACCACCCACATCCTGTCCGATGGTCTTGCTACAAAACCCCTACTGAGCCAGACCAGTTTGCAGATGCTGACGAGTGAGTCAGACTTAATGCTGTTTTGTTAAAAGAGTGGCTTAAATTGGTGTTCTCTCTACACATGAACTGTTGTTGTTGTACTCAGTGTTGGAGTGGTTCAAGACTGGGGGGAGTTTAGGTTGAAATAAGGTACATTTTTTAGTTTTGGTATTATTTATATTTTATATTCAGATTTTATATGTTTTATATAGCAAGAAATTAATTAGTTAGTTTTTTGGTCTTAAGGAGTGATTTTAGTTAAATACAGCTTAGAAATTAGCACGTAATTCAGTGACTTGTTAGAAGGTGGATAAACATTCTCAATTTTGCCTTTCAAGAGTTAAAACAATAGATTCTGCAGCTATTTCAGTTTCTATTTTTTATTTTTTTAAAGCCCTTGAAATTGGAACACTTTTCAGAATACATTGCTCTTTTGAGTGAATGTATGATCAATTGTTTGTTTTAGAAATTGCACAGGTTCAGGACAAACACGAGGAAGCTATTTTAATTTGGAACATCTGACAGTACGAAGAAATTATTGTTTGATTATGTAATGACACCAAACAGTTGCCTGCCTGTTCAGAACTTCACTTTCAGAAACCCAATAAATACAAATTTCCTCCAACTTGTGCTCAAACCTTTGGCATTGTCATCTTCACAAGCCACTTCTCCAATCAAGGAACAGCGAGCAGCTCCACTTCTTTTCTTCAGCGCTTGGCGCTATTTCACCCCATGAAACTGTGAATTTACTCCTGTTATTTGTTTGAAAAGCTAAGAAGTGGTGACAGTTATTGGTCGCTAGATGGCGTCAGATGGTCTCAGAATTGTTTTTTTTTTTTTTCTGAGCTGCTCTACACACCTTTGGGAGTTCATTGAGTTCATTCCCAAGGACTTGGGAGACGCAAGTACTTACTTGCATGCTGCTCGATCCTCGTTTTATACTCTGGAGTCTCATTCTGAATGCAACAAAAGGGAGGCGTTGAGGCAGCTGTTAGAGAGCAGATCTCTATCATTAAAAATTATTAAATCATTCATGTCCACAGACATTCTGTCATAAGAGATTGAAGTCTTAATCTCTAGTAAAACCCACAGCTATAAAGACTGATGGGTAGTGGATAAGTGGAGCTCTTTTATTTTTCTTTCATACACAAATACGCCACATCAGTTCCATCACATTCAAAGAGATGAAATCACTTTTGATGATCCCCAGCCTTCTGTAAGAATTTCATTGTTGATGTTCAGTTTGACTGGAGCAGTGGTGATAAAAGGGAAAGATGATGTACGTTTCTGGTGTTTGCCGACTGCTTACACTTAACACTGGGGTTGAGTGGCCACTGAGTATTTTGTAATTGTGTCCCATTGGAGTGTTGACATGAGTTTAGACTCTAGTGTCATAAATGGGAGAAATGTGGCATGACATTTTCTCAAATGCCATCATGATGATTCTGTCAGGGTGGAGCAGTGTCTGTGTTTAGCACATTCATGTGCTAGCATAAGGTGAAGTTAGCAGCCCCCTGTGGGCCCCTCCTACAGTCAGCAGGCATACCGATTAGAACTGCAGAACCTGGGTTGTGTGAATTTGAATGCTACACTTGAAATTGATGGAAGGGTTGTTTTTGTTTGTTCATTTGTTTGTTTGTTTTATTTTTAATTTTTGTTTGTCTTTACCCGTACTGTTTCCAAAACGCTGACCCGCACTGAATGTCATTGTGAATTTACTTGACCAATGATCATTCTTTGAACTTGACTTGCCCTTAAATGAAAATCCTCTCCACAGCAGCATTCCCATATGTTATTTGTTTGATCTTAGACAGTTTAATAAATATTTGTGAGCACGAATATCCCTCCCCCATGTCCAGAAACCAGAAAACCCAGACTTAAAGTTGTCATGTCATCATGAGATTAAGTCTTGTAGCTGCTCCTTTGCCCTCCTCTCACTATTTTCAAGTCTATGTGACCTGATTTGTTTAGAAGTAATTATTTGCAAAGATGTGCCTGTTTCCTCATGTTTAAAGTCCTCATCAGCGTCAGCCTATTCACAAAGCCCATCTGTTATCCATTGTCACTGGAGCAGCTCGCTTGCTGGTACACTCTCACTTTTAGTTTTGTGAGAAGTTGCTTCACACTCACAACTCTTGACTAAATCAGAATTTTGCACCATTTATAAAAAAAAAAAAAAAAAAAAAAAAGTCAATTTGCTTGAGCATTCAAGGGATTTCCCTTAATGCTGCAGTAGCTATAAGAAACTTGTGTTACCATTTTGTGGGGGTGGTATCAGAGTTGTATTGTTAGGAAATGGCATGTCTCATACATGTTGTAATCTTGGTGAGTGATTAATGGCCCTATACGTCCCAGTGGATCGTTTCACCACATCCTGTGCTTGGATAAATAGACAGATATACAGGAGGTCTGACCTGAGCAGTCCTGCTTGTCCTCCTACACTCCAGCTATGGACGACTTTCACATTTAAGTTTTTGTAATGGCATTTCCATGTTTATTTTAGTACACTAACCCAACCATGTTACGCCATCCTATTTATTAGCAGAGAGATTTTAGTTGTAATAAAATGTTTCTCATGTTGAGAGGACTTTAGGAAATCAGCTCCGGGCGTGCAGTGAAACATGTCTCAGATGTGAATCACAACCCGCTATTTCATCTGGTTCCGGTGTGACCAGTCATTTAGCATTCAGCGTCTTTATTGATCTGGCAACATAATGGTTTGTTAGACTAGCACAAGAAGAGACCCAGGAGGAAGCAGGAAGGAAGATGGTGGTTAGCTCAACCTCCTGCAGCTAACCACAGCATAAACATTGCGGTAGTGGGCAGACATTTGTCATGAAAATTACGTTACTCTTAACCGTGTCATCCTATATCAAAACTTCTTCCTGTTAACTGCATCCAAATGTCTAGTAAAGTGGTCACTGTGATATCCGCCTGTATATTTTACTTAATATAAACAAATCCCATGGACAGACTAAAATCAGCAATGTTTTCATCCAAAAATACAAGTACTTACTTACTGTTACATTACCATTCTGCAACATGGGAAATGTAGTTTATTTTGAGTCAGTCTTGCAGACCTCGTCCTGCTGCTGGAAGTACCCACTAGTGAATCAAATGTGTATTAATCCACTGCATAAAATAGTCCCCAAATTACACATAAACTAGTGTGACCAGTTAGCTTGAACAGTGAGGCAGACTATACAGGGACGTTACAAAGTATTAAGTGACACATTTGAACATTGTTGTTTATCGTCTTTTCATTTACTTTATTGATAATCATACAGAATATCAATATTAGCATGAAATGTGGTTTTCTGTGGCCGTAATGGAACTTGCATTTGATTTTAGTTAAGATATTTCTATAGTTTCTATAGTTCTATAGTTCTATAATGTTGCCATGTTGTAAGCTTGGCAAACACTTTGCCAAAGTAAAAGGCATTAGATGTTTGAGTTGTTTTCCAGTTTGATTGAATAGTCTATTTAAATCAGATTAAACCAAATCCTGCTTTAAATGTGTGGTTATTTTTAAGACAAGAAATTTGATATAGAATAAACTATGGCATAAACTCGCAAAATCTAAAATAATAATAATAACCCTAGCAAATCCATAATAAAAATCTTTGTCAGAATTCGAAAGTTTAACTCTGACTAGCCCATGTACAGCCTAAGGAAAGACAATGAACCGAAATGGAACAAAATACTTCTTTTACAGTATTAGGTCATCAACAGATCACGTGTGAATCTTTTTGGAAAAAATCTCCTTCTGACATCCTGCCACAACCAGCATGTAATGTGTGCTGTTTGAACATGATCCTGTTCTACTTCCTACTCCTGTGAAAGACCTCCTGCAGTGCGTGATAAATTGTACACCCATTGCAGACAGCTCTCTGTTCCTCCTCTGCAACTCACCTCCCGTCATGGCCTTTTCTTTCTCTCCTCGGTGTGTCCGGTCATTTTCTGTGCCTTCTGCTCTTCATTGATCTTGCAATGGCAAGTTGGCCAATGAAAGAAAATGCCTGTGGTTCACAAACCTCAGCCAGCGCTAACCGGTACAAAAACAGAAATAAATTGGCTGTTTTGTAGGGATTTCGGTAAATTAGAACAATTATCTGCAGTCCACTAGTGAAAATTAGGAAAAGATGGAAACTCCAAGGCCTTTGGAAAATTTGCCTCACTCAAGTTAGGACTATGCCACTGTTATTTAATTTATGATTTATTTATTTATTTATTTGTATTTTTTTTCACAGACTTTTGGCAGCATTAAATTTAATGACTCCTTGGCATTTTAGGTCCTCAAACTTTCTGGAAACAATGAACAGTATTGAAAGGGTTGTTTTAAACTCTAAGGAAGTAAGCACATTGATCTGCCTGAGGCTCTGTAAAGTAAATTGTATCGCTCCAGGAGAAGAAAGTTCATGGTTTCCTGTCACTGTGACTTGACCTAGTAGGAAGACAGCCAAAGTATAGAGATCTGGGTGACAGACCATCGTGGAGGAGAAAAAAAAAAACAAAAAATGCGCATTGCCTCTGGAAATAGCTGGCAGCTGGCAATTGTAAAGGTTAAAATAGCCTCATGACCAAATACGATGTTTCTTAACTCTGTTGTGAAAGAAAAAGGTGCTGAAATCCTTCAACTGTCTTGCCATGTCGGTGAGCATGTCACATACTAAACATTGAACCCTAAAACTAAACCAGATGGGTTTTTTTTTTTATTTTATAATTTAAATAAAACTTGGATTGCTGTTGGGGTTTTTTTTTTCTTTGTTATATTAATAATTTTGGGAAGATTGGTCAGAGAGAAACTCTTGCCACATCTGCTGATCAGAGGAAGGGCCACATTTTGCTGAGTCAGAGCAATTGGAATTAGGAGGCGTTTGCATGAAGTGAAATCTTCACCATATGGTGAAACTGGAGCGCTGCACCAGTGTTACAAGCCTGGTTTTGGTATAATCTACTTCCGATGTGTCACTACAATGCTATTCAAGCGCATTCTAGTTGTAACATGATGGGTTTTATTTGCGTACAGTGGGTTGGAAGAAACAGAAATCCCTCCCGATTTGAATTATAGCTACATTTTTCAGCCGTGCTCTGTGGCAGCTTAGCTTGAATGAGAAAGTAACCCCAACTGTGCAGTGAAATATAACAGATTGTGCTGTAGTTGAATGTTTACAATTACATTGTCAGGGTCATTTACCAGGGTTGTGCAACATTTTATGCTTCAGATATAATATTTAAGGATTTGTGTGAATTATGTGTCTCATTTACAAACAAAGTGGACTTGGTTTGTACAACATGAGGTTTGTTCTGCTTGTTGCTCTTGTCATGGCCTCCTATGCAACACAGAAGAAAATGACTTCAATGTAAATTGACCTAAGTTCTTCAAGGTCTCAGTTTTGGTATCTGTGACTGTGATCACTGGACTAGCCGGTGACTGTGGTCACTGGTTAGTCCAGTGATCACTGCCACAGATATTATCACTGTTAGTCCAGAAAAGATAGTTAGAATCTAACACGTCAAGTTGTGATGCTTAAAATGCTTATTTTGTCCAACCTACTGTCTAAAACCAAAGGCTTTTCATTTTTCTCAAATTTCATGAGATAATATTTATATCCTGATATTTTTGAAATTACTTACTTCGATTTCTGACATCAAATTGATCTTGATGTTGACTGTGCTCTTATTGAATTTTTTCCAGTGTCTTTACCCGCAGCCTTACTTCAGGTTTTAACCCTAACCCCCACAGAAGAGAAGAAACTTCTTCTCAGTCTTGGACTGTACACCCAGTAATTAAAGGGTTATTTGTCGCCATGCAGGCTTTATGTATTGCCTGCAGTACTGTGCCAGGCCCAGACAGAGGCAGTGTTTATCAGCCATCCAGCCACTGACCCTCTGGCCTGTTGGGATGCTGGGCTCGTAGCTTGGCTGGCTATGCACCAGCATGTGATGGCCCACCTGTCTGCCTCCTACTGCCCTGCCTGTATCGTCTTCCTTCCCATTTGTTTGTCCCTCAATGACAGCTTCTCTGTCTTCTTGTCAGACTGCTTGCCTGGTGGCATCTCAAGACGTTTTGCTGTCCAGTTGCATTTAAAAAAAATGTTCTGCTTGCTTCCTTTTGCCTGTCAGTCCTGCAGTAATAGCTGGTCATCTGTCAATCTTCTCTCCTCTCTGGCTGTCTTTTGTTTGTCTGTCTGTCTACCCAGTTGCTTGTCTGACTTCTCGGCTGAGAGATGGCGGGATGGGTGCAAGATAACAAGCGCCTTACCGATCCCCCACTCGCATATAAGAACAGAGACGTGAGGGGGGGTGAGACGTATCGAAAGAAGGAGGCCGTGACAGATGAAAAGAGAGATAAATGAGAAAAAAGACGATGGAAAGGAGCAGGGAACGTGCAGACACAGCAAGGGAGGGTGTGGAGAGGAAGGGAAGGCATGCGTTAAAGAAAAACAGGGAGACAATGAAGGCAGGGTAAAGAAGATGGATAGGTTGAGAAGCAGAGCTGAGTGAGGGAAAGGAGTAGTGAGAAGAGATGGGGAGACACCGAGATGAGCTGCACTGCTTATTTAAGAGGCTTATGCTCTGCTGCTGTTTCTTTACTGAATTAAAACACACATGCTCTGTGTGTCTGTGGAGTAGAACTGCTACTCTGCGGGGTCGTAGCATGCACAAAAGAACCGTGCACTCACACCTTCTTGGGCATATGCACATCCACACATGCAGTCGTCTAGTGTCAGATTCCTGGGTCTTCTCACGCAGTCAGCCGGATGAGACCTGCATCTGAATTACAGATGAGATTGTTTAGTGTGAGCTGCTGTAGTGCGACATACATGTGCACTACTTATATGTACATTACTTTATATATAATTATTTTCATCAGCCAACCTGGGCATGGAGTACCTCTCTTCTGACACCAATCTAAATGAATATTTTTTTCATGGTGGCATGAAATGAAGTTGTTACGAATTGTGCCATGTTACCAGTACCAGTTTTCTTCAATTGATTGCCAAAATTTTTGTCATGATTTTTTTGATGGGGGGAAAAAACTACCAAAAAATAGTTAGTTGAGCAATAATGTTTATTGTATGTGCATGTGTGTTTTTTTGTTTTTTTTTTTTGTTTGTTTTTTTTGTTGAGTGTGGAAAGGTGGGGGGTGTATCAGTCCCCCAGTGTATCTTTGATCAGCCGGGCAGAACCCAGTATCCTCATTCTCCACATTGCTCTGCAGCGCGATAAGAGGAGTTGTAGCTATCAGACTTACACCTCCTACACCCACTTCTACAGTCCACAAACACACACGTACACACAGCCTGTACACTATACATCACCAAGGAATCTGCCCTTTTTAAAGATTAATTACATTCACTTTCCTGTCTCTGTCTTCCTCTCCCTTTTTGTTTTACCCGCCCTCCTTCCTCCCTCGCCTCAGTGCATTTGTTGTCTTTCCATGCCTTTTGTATCTGTGGTCAGTGGAGCCATCTTTGCAGCTGTATCCACAGTCGCTACTAACTTTCCGAAGGGAAAGGCCCATCGGACAGCACATAACAAAGGAATGTGACCTGACTGTCACAGCTGATAGGGATATCTGCAGCCTTGTGTCTTAATTTGCACCCTAGCAGTAGCTGGTGCAGGAGTCCATCTGTTTCCTCTTTTATTATCGTATCAACTTACTGCTTTGTCATACAAGTCTGAATTTCTTCTATTGCAATATTTTGTGTAATGAGTTTTCTAGTGGCTTCATCTGCAATGAAAAAAATACTTGGCTCAGAGTGGACCACGGGACCATCAGCAGTGACACACAGAAACCTACAAGGCAATATGATTTTGGCAGTCTACTTTGTGTAGATGCTGCCAGGATTTGTTGGTGACAGTTTCTTTCCAAGGTCCAGCTGTCATGTAATCCTCCCTGGCTGTGTGCATAGCATTCATGCTAATTTGAGCCTCTTCTTAGAGTCACTTCCTTCATTGTGGTGATTTTTGTTCACAGCTAAAACACTTAACGTTGATGGTGCCCTTATACATTCGCGATAACAAAGCTGATCAATATGAATATGCATCAGCTGTTTTAGATAATCAATTTGTTTAACGTGTGTGTGCCTTTTTTTTTTTTTTTTTACTTTTTTTCCCCCTAATAAAAGTATTATTGCACACTTCTTATTTTAAACGCTGTCGTAAGGCATTCCTACTTCACTCAGTTTAATTCCATAACAAACTTGATAGCCTCAGAATGTAGAGATAGACATGTTTTACAGAGTGTTTCTTAAAAACAATGCTCACAGGCATTTTTCATAATGATTATGACATAATATGAGCCACAATTTAATTCAGTGATTTCCAGATTAGCCAATTGTAAAAAGCGTTATTTACAGCCATACTTCTATTTCATATTCCAAACAAATAATTGCTTAATCAGATGATAATCAGAATAATCAACAGACTAATCAGTATTAACTATAATTATGATTTGAAGCATTAATCTTGATTTATAGTTTGTCACAGGAATGTAAATCTCTACTTGGTCACAGCAGTTTGTTTTGCTTTGGTTTGACTGAATGCGACTTGATGAGCCATTTAAAAAAATATTTAAAAAATTTCCTGGGTGGTCCTCAGATGACACTTAACACACATGTTGACTTATTCACATCTCAGAAGAACCGTCTTACTGATTCACTGTATTTCACTTTGGCAATGTCCAGTTTATAAAAAAATACTCCATAGTGAATTAATTTCTTTGCATTCGCACATCTCCAGAGGAAAAAAAAAAGGAAAGTGATTCTCCCAAGCCCAAACGTCCTTGTTAACCTGGACATTTTTTCTGGTTGTTCTCACTGACAATCTCTCTCAATACGTTCCATTGACGTAAATGGGAGTAGTCTGCCTTTGCAGTTTTGCATAGCACGGACAGAAAAGTGGGCATCTGGTGGAGCAGCACCTCTGTGCTCCTGGCCGTGTAACCTGGCACCAGTTGCGGGGAGATGGCAGCAGGATGGCAGCATCGCAGGCAGACAAAACAGAAGGAACAGTTGCTGTATCCAGGACGAGGAAGGTTGGCGGCAGGTTGATTGAGTGCTTGTAGGTGTGGGTGACCTCCTTCGCTTCCCCTCAGTGGCAAAAGAGAGAGTAGAGTGAGGAGAGGAGGGAGCTAAGAGGTTGTATCACTGCTGTCTGTCCCATTTTCTCTCTCCCCTCTCATTCTTTCTCCATCTCTGTCCCTGTGGCCACATTCACACACGTTCTCTCCAATACACCCACATATTTAAACAGTGCAATATACTTAACACTTTTCAGGGGATGGTCCTTTCTCTTTACATTCCTAAATACAGGGCACATAAGTGCACTATGGTGTGTCTACACACACACACACACCATACACACCTTGGACTTTGACCATGTACATTTTACACCATCAAAGCAACGCCCTATAATGCGAAACCTTAAATTAAGTTAATCGGTGACTTTTTCTTTGTCTCAGACAGTTTCTACATTGCACCCAGCTTCAGTTTAATGTTCATTAGCACACCCATGGTTGCTATGCAGCATTGATCACACTTAATCACTGTGACAAAGGAGCAAGTTGCTGAGTCAGCAGCCATACAAGTCAACATTTGTCAAGAGGGTCTACCACTGAATTGTAACATTCAGGTTTAAAATAATCTTTGTGCGAATGTGATAAGCATGAGGGAGCAAATCTGTAAAAATCAAAGAGCAAAGGTGAGGATTTGAAGGAATAGTGTGACATTTTGGCGGGTAAATCTATTCACTTTCCCATCAGCAGTTAAGGAGAACAATGACAGCATGTCAGATGTGCGGTGTATATGCTTAAATCACCTTTCTTATCTGTTTTGGCCTGTACAAAAACCAGAAGTGCAAAACAAGATGTAGTTTCATTGGGACTCATAGATGGGACAGCTTTTTTGGCAAGGCACATTAAATTCCAGGAGTTTCTGGTTGTTGCCTGGCAACCTTATGGGACTGGTATCTTTGCAAAACTGCTGACTGGAACATCATATTTAGGTGATAGACCTTAGGTTGTTTTCTGAATCTATGCAATGTGTATTTACCAAGACCTTTTACTGACACTCCAGTCATTGATGAGAGCGCTTTTGTTTCGCCATTGAGTTTTTTTTAGGTCAGTGTCTCATTGGGTCTTAAACTTCCTCACTCTGCATCCTTGCTCCTCAGCACTTTTAGTGTTGTTGCTGTTGTCCGACTCCCTTCTTACAAATCTCTTTCCTATACTTTCTCAAATCTCTGCCTTCAGGCCTTGGAACAAGCCTTTAAACTCCCACACTAGCACCCTGCATTGGCCTGTATTGCTGTGCAAGTTTGTTTTACTTCTTTTATCTCTGGATACACACTTTCAAAATACAATTCAGTTGCAAATCGGTGTGTGCAGGGCTACATCATCGATTTGTGGAAGATGTCTTGCTCCCTCTCCCCTATCACACATCAACTAACACCTACCTCCAGGCAGGGTTTTTAGTTCTGTGATAGGGAAACATGTTTTGTCTGAAATATAGCCTTCCGGATGTTTCTAACAGGTGACCTTAGACACTCTGTATCCATGTCTGCTGAGACATGTGGCTGGGACTGTTTGTGTGTGTGTGTGTGTGTGTGTGTGTGTGCGTACATTTTGGCAATGACTGCTGCATCCTCTGGGGGGTCATCAGAGGCACTCACTGTAAACAGATCTTCGTGGGCATCAGCAAATCCTCCTAGCTGGAGCATGTGCTCTTTACAATTTAATAATTTTTTCTTTCTCACACACACACACACACACAAATACACGCAGGCAAGCATGTAAACACTCCATCTCATGCATTCACACATATTCCTTATCTGTTGACCAGTGGCTTCAGTCGCTCCTCGTGCGCACTCTCTCTCACACTGACTCTCTCTACCCTTTTCCCTGACAGCGGGGCCTCCTGCTTGCTTTACCGTTTCCAGGAAGCGGGTAAAACCAGTCTTGAGTTTCTCTCCCCTCCTTTCCAAGCTTCCAGGTGGAGAAAATAGACTCCGCTGTCACCCTTCTCCAAATCTGTCCCCACATAGGAGTGGAAAACAAACAGTGAAACTGCCTGACAGGTCTGGAGGGACATGAGAACCTGTGGACTTTTTGTCCATACCGTAAATGAAGGGTCCTTCCTCAAAGATATGCTGCTTCATTTCACCTGTTTCCCACGCTCCTGCCATGTTTTTTTTTTCCCCCACTTTCTGCCTTCTGCAGACTCACATGGCTTTAAGTCTACCGCTGTGACAGACCTTCCCTCTTATTTCATTGCTTGGAGTTAAAGAGATTCATAAATAGCCACTTACGCTCACAGCTGGTATGAAGAGCATCCTGTCAAATGGTTAAGTTGTTTTTCAAGGTGTGCACCTCATGACATGCTGTCATAAGCAATATAAGCTGTCATCCTGAAAACCATTCTAAATTGAACTGTGAGGATTCTTGGATGGAGAGCTAAGAAACATCATCAATCATGTAATAGCATTGTTTTTCCTTATCCAAGTAGTACGGTCCCACCTTTTCCCGCATTATCCCACATCCCATGTGACCACAGCTGGAGCACAGAACAAGTCCTTTTAAAAGGTGGCATTGTGAGACCGAGGTGACGGAATGATAACTTGCCATTATTAAAGGATTGTTTTTTGTAAGTTATTTTAATATTTCAGTCACAAATGATTAACAAACATTGTAGGCAGCTCTTTCTCATGTTTTTTTTTTTTTTTTTTTTTTTTGAAGACTGCAATGCAAGTATTTTTACTATGTCAGGCTGCCAGGCAAAGAAAACAACAGATTCTATGAAGTCTTTCTAAACTTCTCACACTGCTGCTTTCTGCCATTTTGGCAGGTCTCTGAGTGAGCGGAGTTTTGGCATGTCTCCCTCGTTTGTGTGTGTTAGTTGTTTGCTGAGTTTCAGGAAGGCTCACGTTGCCAGTGGGCCTGAAACAATAGAGCACGCTTTTCTCAGGCAGTTGCTGCTCAGTGTAGGCCTTTGCCTGCAAGAGTGAGGGGGAAACTCCAGACTTGCCACCTCCTCCTTCTCCTCCTCCTCCCCCTTTTTCTTTGTCTTCTCCACCTCCTCCTTCTCCTCCCTCACGCTCCCCTCCCTCTGATGACTCAGAGAAATGTGCTTGGCTTGGCTCCTGCTGCCAAAGTGCAAACCAAACTGATGAAAACGGAGGGAAATTGACAGAAGATTCCTTGATAAGCAATTGGCTGGATTAAGGCCTCAAACATTTTTCAGATGTACCAGGCTAAATAGGAGTAATAAAAGAGAAAGATTTGTTGAAGGTAGACCAATTGGATTCATGTTTCTTCACTTATTCATGCATGTTTATGTGCTGCACTGTCATTCTGGAGCCAGCTGAAGCCAGACAGTCTCTGCCAAGCACAATTGCAAACATTGTAGCACTGTTTCAAGACTATGAAAAATATCACTGATAAGAATTAAGTATGGCTAATATTGATTTATTGTATCTGTTTTCAATATAGTGGACTTAAATTTAATGCCTTCCTGACACAATGATGTCTGTGTTCTCAAGTGTCTGTTTTCTTTTATATTCTGAAAAATGAGACATTGAGCTTAAAAAAAAATAATAATTGGGGAAGAACAGTATCTTATTTTATAGCTGTAAAACAATTGACTAGTTTTAACCTGAAGTGACAATTTAGTTTAATTAAAAATCCTATTAATTTTCTTTTTATTACTTTCTCTTTTTTTTTTAGATTCAGTGAATTAAAGTTGGCATTAGAAAAGTGAGAGGTCTAAATAGTATCTAGTTCTCACATTTTATATTTAACATTTCACATGGCTTAACAACAGAAATGTCTAAACATTTTGAGAAACATTGAGAAACAAGAGAAACATGTAAATCATCACAAACTGTTCAATCAATTATTACTTAATTGATTGTTTGTGGTGCAAATTTTTATTTTTACAATATTCTCCTGTTAAATAGTGTTTCCTAATTCTATTGTAAATTTACTGTAAGTATACTGTTGTCATTAAAACTAAGAAATAGCCCTTTTGTCTTATTCATATGTAAATCAAACTTGTTAAGCAGTTTCATACCTGCTACTCATGTTTTTTTTTTTTTTGTTTTTTTTTTTACCAGTAAAGTAGGTAAATTTGATCATTCATTTTTATATTATCAATAGTATTACAAATTTTGTGATACAGAGCCATATTAAACATACTTTTTATCACTGTTAGTATTTACTGTATGTAATTAAGATTTGTTTGTGTGTTTTATTCTGGAGAGGTTTTTAGAACTTAAATATATTGGTTTCAAATCTTAAAAAGATAAAACTATGATAACCAAAATCTGAGTCTACAGAGAAAATGTTTTCACCATACATTTTCAACAAATTACATAACAGTGGGAAATGAATTGATTTTGCACAGTGACTCACAAATGGTTTTTTGGATCACTTATTTGTGTCATTTGTCTGACCACTTGGCTCTCTATTCAGGTTTTATGTGTCAGCATGGCTAATCCAGAGCTCCACAACACTGCAGTGGTAGCTGTGGCATGCCTTTTCAGTCAGCCTTCCAAACTTGGCTTCGTTCAGCCAAGTAGCTGTAGGACTGTGTGCCATAGGTGTGTAGCATATCTGACGATGTAATGCAATGTAGTTTCCCTTCTTAGCCCTATGTGTGTTTTCCCTGTCACTTTTAGCCTTCAATGAAAAGTCTTTACTCAACTTATTTAAGCCTCCTCAACCCTCGCTTTACTCATCTCCTCATCCATCAGTCACTTTTTTTCCTTTTCACTTTTCAAGCTTTTTCCATCTCTCCCAACTTTTACTCCTCCAAAAAGTCAAAGCGCGTTTGTTTCTTTTCCTTAAATAACATATGGTGCTTTGTGACAGATCTTGCAGTCATTGACTGTTATCTTTTAACTGTGCTCTGCTTTATTATTCCTTTTTATTTTTTCATTCATCACCTACCTCTGTTTGCCAGAGATTTCAGACAAAACAATCAAAAGCCCCTGCTAGTTTCTGTCAGAAATATCAACTGCTCTTCACACTCTCCCTACTCGAGAGGGCATCAAATCATCATCTTTGTGAATAAGAAATTTGGACAAAACCCTGAAAAACATAATCAGAACACACTGCTCATAGATAGATAAATGTGTTGATAATAGCACAGCCGGTCTTCTTGGCAGTGCTTTATAGTGTATTAGGTATAACTTTTGGCAGTAATCTTTGGCAAACTACAGCTACTTGTATGTTGGACTTGCCCATTTCTACTCTGGAAGAGCATCTACCTTGCTCTCAGCTGTGAAGTACCACGCCTTAGATCATATATCAAACTACTATCCTGATCTTGATAGCTTGAGCCTACAGCCCTCTGATAGACAGGAAACACCGGCAAGAACACCAACATCAGATGCTCTGTTGGTCACTCTCTCAAACGGACAAACAGAGCCATTCGAATGGTTTGCACAACACTGGCAAAAAATCAGTTTCAATGTGAGAATGTAAGAAAGGGAATATACATGTGGGTCTGTGAATGTGTGTGACAGTACTGGGCAGGGCTCTTGGGGTGTTTGTTTCTCAGGAAATGGGTTTAATACAAACTCAGGTATATGGCCAACAATATTTTCTTGTGTGTGTGTGTTTTGGTTCCCCCCCCCCCCCCAAATGCGGTGTGTGTGTCTGTCTGTCTGTCACAGGTGTTTCATACAGTCGGCCTTGCTGCTGGTAATTCCCTGTGTGAGCTGGAGTATGTGTCTGTATATGTGCATATATGTGTGTGGGTTGTGTATCAATGCCTTAGACAGGAGCAGAGTGACAGTTTGTTTGAAAGCTTTGCCCTTCAGTCTATAATCATGCACACTCGCAGTAAGACACACATACACGCACACACAACTCAGCTTTTGTTTTTCATAGTGTTCCAAAACACGCACTTCTCTTATGATTTCCTTCTCACATTAATATAAAAAGGCATGGAGACATCCAAAAACAAGATGGCCTTGCAGCGGTATGCCTCATCCAAACAGTTAAGTTGCTGTTTACTGTATATTTATCTCTGTCTAGACTCACATATCAAGGAAGACTTTGAAGGAAGGTCTTAACTGTAGTTTGTAAATAGGAAAGAACTAAAGTTGTGTGAGGTCAGCAGGTGCTCCATACATTGAGCCTGATTTTCCAGTTGTAATTTTTTGAAAAGGCCAAACTGAATACGAATGCTCAATTTCAACACCTCAAACAGAGAAAGCAGGCCCAAACTGTCAAAAGGAAATAAATCTACATTCTGCTGCAGAGGGTTAGTTTCTAAATCCAATTTTAGATTTTACTGCATAAACCATTTACTCCTTGTCTTCCTTTTGCAAACACATCACCATGTTAAATCACATCAAATGTAGATGTTTGTCCCAAAATCTTCAGTCGGAATCAAAAAAAACCTGTCCCTGACCTTCAAGCGATAACTGTCAAAATCTAACCAGAAAGAAGAAATTCCCTATTGGTGTTTTAGAGATGTCACAGGAATAGAGAGGACAAACTGAAAACATAATTCCTCCTGTCGTCATCAGAGAGGCAAAAAAAACAAAAACCCCAGCTGTAGGTATTTTACCATCCCTCTTCCATTGCAGGCAATTCATCCATCTTGTCCATCTGTCAGACAAACAAAAACTCTTTCACACACAAACACACAAACAGTTCTCGTTGTCAATCAAGCTGTGCTTTGGCTTGTTAAGACTCACATGTCAGCTCCATCTGGACTCATCTGAGATTAGCTTATGTCAGGTCTGGGAAAAGATGTAAAAGGAGCTAAAACACTGAGTGGAATAAGACCAAATAACAACCATTAAGTCATTATTTTTGATGTAAAAAATATTTCAGTGTTTGTGATTGCTTGCCCAAAAGAGGCCACAACGAAACAAAAAGAAGTGAAAAAGACTGTTTTTATGTAATTGCTTAAATCGTCAATGGGCTTCTTCAGTGGAGTTGAAACTTGTAGGATTTAGTGCACATGACCTAGATTACTGGATGCAACACATCTCCAAAAGGAAGTTGAAATAAAGAAAGGATGTATTTGGTTAAAAATGTGTCAGGGAAATTCCTTGGTGACTCACACTAAGTTGGTGGTGGCTTGTTCTGAATTAGGGTTTGGTTAAGTCCGCCACCCTCCCGTCTCCTCTCCCTCACCCCGTCTGAGTGTCTGGAAATGATTGGATGGGAGGGATGAAGAGTGGGCGTGGGTAGACAGGTCTTTACCACCACCCATTACTGTGAGATAGTTGATGTGATGACACTGAGTCATTGCTTTCTAGGCTGTCGCCTTTATTGTTTTAATATTCTTCATCGTGGCTCCTGTTCTCACCACACCCTGCCCTCCCAGAGTTACACTCGCTGTACACTGAGGTGTAGCTCTACACAGAGCCCTACAGGCTTTCTGTTGAATTTGGGTCAGGACCCAGTTGAGAGATAAAGGAAGATTAAAATGTGACTGTCAAATATTCTGAAGAAATTGGCATGTAAAACGATTGCCTCTGCCTTTTTATGGAGATCTAAAGATTTCTCTTTATACGTAAGGGCTGAAATCTGCTATGGCCTGTAGACATAAAATGTTTTCATGCTAAAGGAGAGGGTTGCATCATTTAGAGTACAGTGCTCAAGATGACGCAAGACATACTGGAGATAAGCAAATATAATAGTCTGTATAAAAAAAATTTTATAAAAAAAATATGCCTGGAATAACAAACTGTTTGCTCACTGCCAACTTTATTAATAAAGTGCTGCTTTTATATTATGCGCAGATGCTTCAGCATGTTGTTTAAACATGGAAATTGCGTTGTCTTGTTAGCCTGTCAGTGTCCTAATTGACAGTCAGTGGTACCATAACTGCAAGGTCTTATATTGAGTTTAACACAAACATGTGCCATGTTGCATAAAAATACATACTCCAGGCACATACTATTCTTCTCCAGCTGGAGAGTCAACGAACGTTTTCCTGACTAACAGCCCCTGCAACTGAAAATGTAATTTCTAAAATAAACCAGCACAGATTAGAGGCTAGTTGTCCTGGGCATGAAACCTCATGTGAAGAATCCTCAGACATGCTATTCATGTGAATAAGATTATGACATTACTCACTATTGTAAAGCTATGCATACACTCAAGCTTAGCCAATGTAAGTATGTGTTTGGCTTTGCTCTTACAGTCAACTGTGCTGAGTGAAGTAACTGAGTGACAGCTACATCTAGATTGAACCTAATGGCAATTTGATCTGCAACTTCTTTAAACTTTTGTCTATTTTCAATATTGAAAGTGTAAATCTGTTGTAGGGAAGTCTGAACTATAACATACAGACCCATAAGTTCATTGAAATGCTCTTTCATGTTTTGTGTGGAGTAGATGAGCCAGATGTTTTTTAGGGACAGAAATATATATTGCAGCAGAGCAGCAAGCAAACATGCAGGGGCAGTTACCCTATTGGAATCAGTGTCTCTAATGGAGGTTTTTTGTGTTTGAATAATTGCCTAATATCTCACAGATCTCCCCCCCGGTCTTCATTGTTTTGATGTCAAAGCAAATGTGAATATGTATTTGCTTTTTGACTGGGAAGTTGACTCGAATGAATGAATGAATGAATGAATGAATGATTGTGAACAATCATTCACAAAAGGAAGCTTTCCCAGGTAAATTAACTCAACAAAAGGTCTTTCTTTGAGATGCCTTTTACCTTGACTCCATGCCCCATACACAGATATATTATTTTAACAGTGAACAAACAGTAACAGTAAAGAAAGTCAAGACACAGATAATGATGAGACCAAAAGGCCTTGATACCAACTGTCACCTGTCTCTGTGAACTTATCACTGTCTATAGATGGCACACACATAAGTGTGCGACTCAAACTCTGTCACTTACTGAGAACAATGGCACAGTGCCGAGAGAAAACAGGTTTTCTACTGCTGTCACGTCAAATGTTAAATAAGTTCCAAGAAAACCAGGAAATTTCTTCAGAATAAGAATAAGTCATTCAACCTGAAGAGCATTATAAGAACCTTTTTTGTATATAACTTTAAATTTGAGTTTTCTAGCTATTTTAGTTATGCTTTTGGGATAAAAGCTCTGCGACTATATATATTAACCACATATGGAAATATTCAAAATTTCATAGTATCTCTTTATGTAGTGGTGTGTTCTATTTTTTTTTACTGCATTACATTTGTTTAAAAGTTCAACAGGCCAAACTCTGCACAGTCCACCTTAGCACAACACTCAGGTGCAGTTTCAGATTTGTCCAAACATTTTTTTCAAAAGCTTAAAAGAGGCTTCAGTCATCCAAAACAGGCAAATCAAGTGAATATCTCTCTACTTTATTTTGTTCCTATTTTTACAAACACAATAGAATTTTAAACAAAAAAGCGAAAAGGTATTTGATTGTATTTTCTCAGACAACAGGAGCTTCATAAACTTTGGAATACATTTTTGCAAAAAAGAACTGTAGCTTTTGCTCCATCGCTCACACTTAACACACATTAGGAAAGGATCTAGGATTGCAGCAAGAAAAACAGTTTCAGAGATCATATTGGCCTTCGCTATTGTTTCAAGAAAAAAAGTGAATCCTTCAATATAGTATTATGAAATAAGCCTTTTTGTTTAAAATATATTTTGACAGTATTTTAAAACAGGAGGGGACACAAACCCAAGTATCACTAAATCTCCTGGAAATCAACTATTGACAAAAGGGAAAAAAGTGAATCTGCTGGCTGCTGTCTTTGGCTATTTCATCTAGTTGCAGGTAGTTTTAACAGAATATTTCTCAATATTATGAAAAAAAAAACCTGAAAGAATCACCCATGACCAGACAAGAAGCCTCAGAAAAGGCTAGTATGTGATCATGATGATGTGTCACATGGGGCAAAAAAATGCAACTAAGGCATTTTTTGGAAGGAAGTCATAGTACTTCAAAATAGATTTGGTTTCCTTGTATGGTTTGTATCTTTTAATCGTGCTGTCTTTTCTTCACCTCTCTCTTTCTCTAACCCTCACGCACACACACACATGCAGGGTGTGTGATGTGGTGAGAAGACCTCGGGAGGTCTGGCTCCTGTTGCTTTCTGGGAGCAGCACCACCATGGTGACTTGATCCACGCTCAGCAACTGGATTGGCTTGAACAGGGACTCACCACAGCCATGGTGATCTGGTTCTGCCTGGAGATTGAGGGGGTGGGGGATGGGTGTGTTTACTGAAGAAGAGAAGTTTTTATTAAGAGGCACTTTGGCTAGAGTTGATCAGGAGTTTGTGTGTGTGTGTGTGTGTGTGTGTGTGTGTGTGTGCGTGCTTTGAATGGGGCTTTTTGTTCCAACGTGACTCACCGTGTTCTTGCCACGGTTGGTGCCTGAAGGGAGAGATGGAGGGTGGGTGAACGACACAGGGAGAAAGGGTTGATGTGGTTAAATCATTAGGAGGCTGTATGTTCAGTTGCTCCGGCCTACTTCTCTGATGAATCAATATACCAAATGTCTACTCGTGGAACAGACACAGAGAGTAAGTGTAGACCCATCTTCTGGATAGCCTGGCTCCAGATCATTTTAACTTTTAGCCAACTCCTCCACAGATTGTGTGTGTTTGAATAGCTAAAAGTAACTTCAGCACGACATTAGAGTCAAACCAGATGGTGCATGTGATTGCTCACTACTGCCTATAAAATTTATTGAGTTGATGCTTATAATATTTTTTTTTTATCATGGTTCTCATTACTACACGAAAGCACAAATGAATTAAACAGGAATGATATTGTAGTTATGTTTCACAGAGACAAGAGTTTGCGTTTGTTCAAAAGTGGTGGACTATTAACAGATCAGTACTGGCTGGAACCATGCTCTTTGTTTTTGTAGTAATATCCATTTGCTTCTCTGACTATAAAGTCTTTCCACATCAAAAGTCTGCAAACAACAAACTGTGTGAAAAACCCCAAATCCTACTGTCAGTTATTTGCACATACTTGTGCTACACACAGCGTCACGGTGAAACAAACTTCTTTGTTCAGTTCTGGTCTCAAAAAGTAAAAAGAAAAAGAAAAAAAAAAAAACACTGACACATGTAACTATCCTAGTAACGAAAAAACTCACCTTGTAAAAGAGCCTTTATGAACATAGTGCAGTGGAGGTCAGGTTGTTAATTAAAATTCAAAAATAATTCTTCATACAGCAGTCCGATTTTTAGCAGCTTAACACCATTTCCCATGAGCACCAGGCCTTTACATGTTCAACCATGCCACAGCTTAACAAAAAGGGGGTCATGTTTAGCTCTGACATGTCTGCAGCAAAGGTCTATTGACAGCAGAGATTACAACTAAAAGGTTACTTTAGATTTGGCTCTGTGAATATTATATATGATGAATAGGAGCCCGTGCTGCTGTGCTGTTAAATTTAAGTGGGAGCTGTAGTTTTTTTTGTATGCTCACATAGCAATCGTTTAGCTTGTTAATTTTACGAATGTTTCACTTTCTCATACAAAGTGCAGCCAGCCCTTTTTTCAGATGGGTCGTGGAAAGAAATCCACAAAAAGAGAAAAGTAAAAAGTAAAGAAGTTACGTCACAATTTCAACTCTCTGTTAAAAAGATTTTAATTAGTGCATGCAAACACACACAGCCTTTTTTCTTAGACCCCCCCCCCCCTTTTGTTCCCCAGCACTCATTGTAACCCAAGTGTGAAAGAAACCTCCACTTGAGACCCGCCCATGACCACCACTCCGGCACTCTCCAAGAGGTGGTCACGCACTCATTGGCCCCATCACCCCTCCACTCCAGCACTGTTTGCCATGGATGTTTCAAAACCATCTGACCTGGCTGTGCTAACGGGTGGCTATTTTAGGAGAGGGATGGCAAAACCGTCTGCTACTTGCGACAGCCACCGGGGAAAAAAAAAGAGGGATTACAAGTGCTTGCTGGGAGAGATGGTGAAAAAAATGAGCCTGGGGTCCTCCTGCATACGTACATATGCTCAAACATATTCGTGTGTTCATAGCCAACCATAGCACTGACCATTTATTGTGTCGGGGTAATGTGTCTCTGTAGGTCATGGGGACTGCTGTTGAATTAGGCGATTTCTTTCTCTTGCAAAAGTCAGAAGTTTGTTCTCTGGCAAGGGCTTCTTGTCAGTTTAGCCTTTCACCTACATCATTATTAACATCTTGATTTTATAAAGGCACAAAGTAGGCTGCTTTGCTTAGCACACATGAAGACCGTGCTCACTTTTTGTGGTGATATCAGTGTGCATGCTGATTTGCACAGACTTGCTCATGTGGTTTGAACATGTTGCACTATCCTGAGCTTATATAAATTCTTAAATATATCAATGTAGCATGAGCCAGGTGGCATACAAATCACCTGTGCTTGGTCAAACATTTAAGAGATTGTGATAGCACAGAGTGAAATACGAATTCTGGTCCTTTGGGAAGGAACCTGATCAACTGGTTGGCATCTTAGTATGTTTGCATCTGAAACATCATCTCCCTCTGTGAGCATTGTCTAATGCAAGTCGGAATGATGATGGTCAAAGGTATGCGTCATCGTGCTAGATGCTTTTAAGTTAATGAAGCGAGCTGAAACACGTAGTACATATACCAAAAGATTATCAAGCGTCACTCTAAAGGAGGCTAGGTCTGAAACCTTGTAGCTCATCTTGTTGTATTAGAAAAGTCTCCTTAAATATTAGTTCATTTTATCTTTCCGTATTTGTGCAGATATTTTGCAATTCTTGTGACTTTTAAGATTTTCATCCTACTCAATTTATGAAGACATTTGACATTAAACACTTGTACGCGCGTGCATACACACACACACACACACACACACACACACCAAGTACTGGCCTGTAGAGTGAGTGGGCCAGTTCCTCCTACTATTTCTCTTAGTATGTCCCTTGTGCTAGAGGTGTGGAGCTGCCAGCATTGTTCACTGGCTACACTGGATGCTAACAGCTGTGTGTATTTACCAATGATAAACACGTTTTTGCTGCAGACATTTCAGCTTTGTAACTGCAGTTGGTTGTTGTGAACAGTGGATCTTCTGGGGAGCTGTATTTAGAGATTATAGGTGTGAGTTTGTGTGGCTTTTTGCCTTTTGCTGTTTTATCTGCAATGTCTGTTCAGTATCGGGCAGAAATTCAGCACAGATAAGGCGTGTCTGCATGTTTGCAAATCTTAGACTGGTCCCACTAGACTGCATGAGCAGTTCCTCTGATGCAGCTCTAGGGTGTGGATTGCAGGCAGTATGACTGGGCCTCCTGATGCAGCTCCTCGGTCAGGCTCATCGGCAAGTTTTTCTTGTCCTTGGCAGAACTTCAACTCTTGTTAAAAATAGAATTAAGTAGGATAGTTGGCAGGTAAAGATCATTTTTCCCCCTTCTTTTTTTCTTAGAATTCATTAGATAGGTACTTTCCCGTAGCTCAGATGAAATGTGAAGTTTTATTAAAAGGTTTAATGACACATAAGTGAGGATGGCTGACATACATAACAGTTAAATTCCCAACAAATAGGAAACTTTATATGTTAAAATGCTCCAAAGTCAGGATGACACTACATCCTGCTAACACAATAAGCTTGTGTCTTTCGGCTCCTTATTTTGACCAAACTTAGCTTCATGTGACTTTTCCAAGCAAGTTTCAATTAGCTCTCTTCAGAACAGTTAATAATTTGGTAGAGGGGTTTGAAGGAATTTTGTGCCTTGCCAAACTGTGCCTTGGGAACAAAACTCACACAGTCACTCGCCACAGATTCTTCAGACATGACTAACAGTGATATCAACATACCAGATAAGGCACTGAAAACTGCTGCAATCAAACAAGGCCTATTTTAAACCATCCCAAAGTTGCAGTATTTCAGTCATTGGGCTTTCTCAGAGAAAACAGAGAACTGTTATTTTTTTTTTTTTTTTAAACAGAGAGTGTTTCACTGGCAGGCAGCAGTGTGCAACATTATAGACTAACATGGTGACGTAACTGATCAAACATTTGTCTGAGAGCACAGTGTATTTTACATACATGGAATGTCTGACTCATTATCATATTTGTGGGTTTATGTGTATGTGTGTTTTAGATAGAATAATTACGCCATAAGAGAGGCGGCGCTACAGAGTTAGATCACTGACACATTTGTTTTCTTCACTTAGTTATGAGCTGTCACTTTGCATCGTTAATGGGGGCCTAGTAATTCATCTTTACATGCCAGTTTCAGTCTGATAAAGTGTCTTTTCAAGAACAACCTTCCTGGCTCAACCATGTATTTGTGTGTATATACATGAGAAATATGGAACTAGACTTGTTCTCGCCGTCTTTTTTTTTTTTTGTATTTTGTGACGACATAAAGCTGGATATGTCCTTTATTTAAGAAAATTAATATTTGTATTTGCAATGTGTTTATTAGGAACATTACTAATAACATGGTACAAAGATTTCTGCCCGTGGTAACCCTTGATCAGAATAGTAGCAACACACAGCAACATAAGAACATTAGTGTCTGCATATACATAGGTGAAGTGGTCACATCCTCTGTCAGCTGTGCTCTTTATTTACATTTTTTTTTTTTTTTTTACATTTACATTTTCAGGAAACACCTTCTAGATAACCGTGATAATATTGCACACTTTTCTTATCATCTGCACATGCAATGAAAATAATGATGCAATGAATCAATGCCCGAGACCAACTCGCGCATTGTTGAAAATAAGAAAAATATAAAGTATAAGTAGCCATACAAATATCTTCACAACTGAATATAGTCTGAACAAAAAAAAAAAACAACTTTAAAATCACAAACAATAAGTTTCTTTCTACAAACAGCCGACAACAAGTTAATAGTTTGAAACCAATTTTTATTCAATTTATATTATTTCATGAGCATACATAATGCAGAAGTTAACGCACTGCAAACCTTTTTATTCCTTAAGTATATCATTCCTGAAATGAGTCATGACTCACGTGGGCGGTCATCACTGTAGGCATCTACTGTACGTTTGCATCTGCTATTAAATCCCTCAGTCCATCTTCTGGTGGCTCAGTTCATTCCAAAATTAGCCAGTCACGTACAGGCCAGTGATACAAAGCTTCTTCCCTTGATTTTCATGCAGCCATCAGCACTGCAGCAGACAATTGTCCCTTTTCATATCTCCACAGTGGATGAAACCCACTAACCTTGAGTTAGTGAATGTTACTCTAATTTAAAACGCCCTGGGTAGGCCATGGCCAGCTGCCTAAGGGCATTGCCTCTTCAGTGACGCTACCTTGTGATGGAGCGGCTGCCTTCTGCTCGAGAGACCCACACACACAGCCCTGTGTGTATCTGCTCAGCTTGATTTCATCCTTTTGGTTACACTTAGCCAGGCTGTTTCAGCTATCAACAAAATTGAAGAAGTGATGTTCAGTAGTAAAGTTTTATAAGTCATCTCCTTTTCATTTCCCTGGCCTCCATCTTGGTAATTTTTAACAGATTGCTTTATTAGCTGTTTTTAACACCTGCAGAAGCATTTTAGTTGCCTGCCTGTGAAACTTAGCACGCAACATATAAATCTATGTCGTTTTTCCAAGAATTAGATTTAATGGGCTCCAAAACTGTTGCAGCGGTTTCAGTAGAGACCTTTGCTGCTGGCGGCTTAGTCTTGTCACTGAGACTGAGATAAGCTAATGTATGACCAGTGATGTTCATGTCTTGTGTGAAGCAATCATCTCAGTTGGATATGGCACCAATTATTGCACTGACATGCAGATTCCATCATTATGGCAGTTAAATTACACAAAATACTTAACAAAAAACAGATATATCAGTAAATGAGATGAAACGAGGAGCAACTTTGTCATTGTAGTATTTGCATTTAACTTTGCATGACTGCAAAGCATGAAGCAGCCTCTGGGTATTGTGTTAAATACAAACCAGCCATTCTTACTGAAACATTTGGCCTCTAGGTAAGATATTTAAAGGGCACCCCCACACCCCCCCAAAAAAAAGGCAGTGCTTTAGAAACAAGTCTTTTGCAGTCTCTTCCCCTCGGTTAATGTTGCTCTCCCCAGGCTAAGCAGCTGATTTATTAACAACATGCCACCATGCCGGAGCGTTTTAAAAGTGGGGGATTTTTTAGCTCAAATATTTTACATGCTTTGAACCACGAGACACAGCGTGGCGAACGGGATGAAGACCTCATGACTACCAAGAGAGAGGACAGATGAGGAGACACAGACACCAGCTCTCTCTGTGGGACGCTTTTGTCGGTGATCAGGTCATGCACCACACCCGATTCAAATCATGTGCTCCTTGTTGCATTGCAAGCAACACAAGACAACAGGGATGTGTTCAGTTCTGTACATAGCTTGGGAGAGCCAAAGCATTGACGTCTGCAACTGGGTACATTATGTACTTATCTTCCCCAGAGAAAAGCGTTTAGAGTTTCAGATAATTTTCTTTTCTTGTCTGTGTTTGCTGATGTGTCCAAGTGTGTATGTCTTTGCTGCATAGCCAAAGTATGAACGCATGTGCTGGCCTGGAAAAGGTGCTGTGTCCCTGTGAGTAGGGGTGTATGGCCTTGGTCAAGGCTTTTTAGCACTGCAAGACCTCCACTTGCTCCAAGGGACTCTTACTCTGCACCCACGCTTTGTTCTGTTTCATCACTATTGCATCAAATGAGCATTTCTGGGATTAATGTAAACACAAGCCTTTTTGCTACTCATGCACATGCACAATTTATAACCTCTGTGAGATACATCTGTACAGCCAGCACAACAGTTTTTCAGCCCACATGTGAGTTGTAAATGCATTTATATCTGGATACAGCTCAGTTGTAAAAGGGAGCATCCACTGTGTTCTGCGACTGAAGTTGCTACGCGGAATATTTCCACCCCTCCACATATGAAAGTGAATTTCCACTTATTTGTAAAGAACATGAAATAATTGCACTGGACTTATAATTGGCTTTAAATGTTCTCACTTACAGTAACTCCTTTACACTCGCCACCTATTTGATGTCCCCCATTTTGTTTTTCTGAGGTTCTGTGTCCAGAGTGCGCCACAGATTGCATTGGTATTATAATGTTGGATTTGTCATGGGTAGTTTTTCTTGTTTTTTTTTGTTTTTTTTTTCATATATAAAATTGTCAAAATTAATGTAGCAGACCCATGTATTATTCCTTCCTGACAACCTGGGTCTACATCACCCATATGACAATTCCACCACAGATAGGTGGGTTGTTTTAGTAGCAGCAAAAGTGGTTTTGTGCTGCTTAGCCCCAGGCGGAGATGAGAAATGAGCTACAGAGGTCTGATAAGCCAACTTCTTGGTAACTCCACACTTCCAGACCTTTTTTTTTTTTTTTTAGACTCAGCCAACTCAGCTCCCTATGGTGCCAATAAAGACTTCATACACATATGGTACTACAAGATGTGTTGGTGTTAATAAGTGAAATTTGTGGAGATCCCGAATATTGCACTATATGCACTACCAGTCAAAAGTTTGGACACACGTTCTCATTCAAATGAATAGGGAAGTGTGTCCAAACTTTTGACTGGCTGCGTAGTTTATTTAGCATGAAAACAATATTGAGACCAAAAGTCAGCAGCAAATCTTCATTTATTTGCTGTCAAAAACCCAGTGACCGTGTCAAGGGAGAATTCTTGGCGTATCGCATCGTATCTCAGTGTCTGAGGTAGTTTCTTTATACAGACTAATGCCTTCTGTTCATAAAATATGAATAATACACATTGTTCTCTTCTATTGAACTCTGGCTGCATGAATGTAGCTATGGCAGCATTTACTTCTTTATTTACGCAAGAAAAATGTCTCTCAATGAAAAATGCATAAAAGAAATAAATGGAAGGGCGTGACATGGAGTTTTTTTTTTTTTTTTTTACTCATGCACATCTAACTGTACTGCAATATGAAAGTGAAAATCATTATAGCTCAGATTGTAATGTAGACATAATCACAATGAATTTATAAGACATTTGACCTCCACCTTGACATCAAGAGTAGAGAATTAATTGGATAGGGTTTTTTTTTGTTTGTTTGTTTTATTTTTCAATTCAATGTTACATTTTAAAAAAGAAAGAACGGCATTGAAAAAGTGTTGCACAAGATGGTTTACTTCTGGGTGTAAATGATGAAAAAGATTGATTCAGACACACACTGATACAGCTGGTACACATTACCCTCATCCACACAAAATATTTAAATCACATACCGATGGTCTCTCTCGCTTTCACTCTTACACACACATACTCACACGCCCACGCCTCTTCTGCTAAGCCCTTCATCACAAACATATTCATTTCCACCCTACATGTTTACCCAGACAGATCAATCCAGCTGATCTAGCAGCTGCCGGACTTTGACCTTAAACTAACCCTGACAGATAGAGCTTTTGTACGAAGAAGTGCATGTGTGTTACAGGGCGCAGGTTTATTTTGTTTATGTTTACTTTACCTGTCTGTGTGTGTTGCAGTAAGTGTTAAGTCCACAGGTCACTGTGGTGCTAACTTGAATAAAAAAAAGTTAGGTGCGTCATCATGCATCAGTGTGCATACACATAAATTTGTATGTTTGTGGTTCTGCAAGTGGACATGACTACGTGCGCCACTGACGAGTCCACATGCCTGCCTCCATACTGCACGCATCCAAGCTATCTCTCTGTGTTTCTATATTGGCGTGTCACTATGTGTGAGGAGTACGGGTTATAACTCACTCTGACTGCGAGCCGAGGGCCCTGGCAGGGAGAGTCTTGGGTCTGGCAGGTCTCAGCAGGGCTCTAAAGTAGCTCAGCTCCGCTGGTGGTTGCAGGCCCGTGTCCATGTCACTTTGAAGAGGCATTCAAGAGAACTCCTTACTGGGAGGCCTCCAGCATGAAAACAGGACAATGTCGTCATGGCTTATTGTTGGCAGCCATGTTAGCACCACAATAGGTCCTGAGCCATCAAGCTGAAAAAAAAAGCATGGACATTTATGCTAGTTGATTTGTGCAACGTTTGCCAGTTTCCCATGATGAATGGTTGCAGGAGCACTGTTATAGCTGCTTCAGCTCTGTCCGTTCTGCCTAAGAGACAAGGCAGCAGTGTAGCACCTCTCAAATCTTCTCTTATCACCAGCTCTTTAACTTAACTAGTTCCAAACACCAGTACAGTGAATTTCCCAAAAAGTCATGCAGCTGTCTTGTCAAAATTAGGAATAGAGCAGTTAACCTATGGTTTTGTCTGAAAGTAATAATCCAACATTTTGGTAGATGAATGTATTTTCTATTTTACTAGAAATCAGATTTTTTTTGAATTATTTTATCTAACATTTCCATGTTAGAAGTAGAGGTAACAAAAGCAGCTGACCTTTGAACTGGAGATGTTCCCTGACAACAGCAGCTGCAACCAGTCGCTGTATGTCGTGATATGACTGGCTTTGCGCAGGCTGATTAATTGAAACAAATATAAGTGATTCTTGGATGCACAGGTACATAGCTTGCTAAGTTTCTGTCTTTTTCTCTTTGATTCTTTTCCTCCATACCTCTATGAATGTGCTAAGTTTTAAAAATCTATCTTCTTCTACACGATAGTCCACTACAGTGCACCATATGATAGAAGCACCTGAATTTTTACTTCTCTGTAAATACCGCAGAAACATCTGCACCTGTTTTTGTTTTTTGTTTGTTTCTGTTTTGTTTTTGTTTTGTTTTTTTAATCTTATAAAGCAGTAGTGAATAGGTTTATTGTTACAGTCATAACTCTCGGTCATCTGGCTGCCATTGGACCTGAATATGAATCACATGGCTGTTCCTTACAGCCGCCTCAAATTTTCTTAATTCCCCTTGGGAGAAGAGCCATAGTTAAAAAATCCACCATTTATTGTCAATAATTTATACAATTCAGCAGAACTTTTTTTTAGATTGTTCTGACATATTTTAACGCAACGCTCACCCCCATTTTATTTATTCTCAGGCAGACTAGTAAAATCCTAATCCTAAAATGCTGCATGTGAAACTCAACACAGGCGAACAGAAAAGCTGCTGCCTCTTTGGCCATGCACGTGCCAAGTACAGCATATGGAGGGAAAGAAAGACGAGAAGGGAGGAGAAAGATTGAATGAATTAAAGATAAGTGGCTATGTAAAGTGAGCGAGGAGCTGAAGCTCTGAGAAGAGTGAAAAGACAGAGAAGGGGTAAAGGGAATAGGATGAAGGAGAAATGGGGTGCAACGGGGGAGTGAAGAGCACTAGTGAGAGGGGGAGCGAGAAGTTATAGCCTGGACTCTGACCCATATTATAAATATGGTCTCTGACAACCTGATCTGACCATGCCTCTGTGTGGTCTTCCTTTCTTTCCATTTGCTAAGGATGCATGGTGACCACACGCCTGTCCCCTCAGCACTCCATGCAGTCACTTGACGGGTCAGAGCATGTTCAGTTAATGCAACATTAAAATGACCAGGAGCTGGAGGTCAGAGCGTCACGAGATCCTCTTGCAGCGTTTTCAAAAACCACATTGCACCTTTCAGCAGACGCATTCACTCTTCAAACACAGATGGCACCTGGGGCGCAGCGGCAGGGCTAGAAAAGTCAATACATTATACTGTATGTAGCAGCTTTACCACTGAGCTTTTTCATTCTAAACTGTTGTGAATAGAAACAATTTTCAGGCAAGAAGAAAAATTGTGGAATTCACACAAGAAGGCAGAAAATTTCTCTATGTACTAGGAGGAGAACACTGGGTCCAAGCTCAAGTCTTTGGCAGAGGTTGTTGGCTTTCCCCTTTTGCTTTTGCTGGTTTGTTGGCAGTACCTACGCTTGTTTGGTTATTTTATAGCCAAGCAAGAGCTATAACTAAGCCAATTCCTTTAGAGGAAGATGTCAAGATTTTCAGCATTTGGCAAGGGTAATGTGATTATTTTTTTAATAAACAGTAATAATTCATAATAAAACTATATGAAATACCATTACTGTCTGTTGTAAAGTTGCAGTTGTAATAATACATTTTTAATTCACTGGTTAAAAACAGGACGGACAAGTCAAGACAATTCAAGTCTTTTGGGATGGCGAAGTGTCAGTGTATATTTCTTAAATTTATAATCCTCCTGCCTGGATAAACATGAGTATGCGCGCGCACACACACACACACACACACAAACCACAAATGCCTCCAGTACTGTGTTAAGATCGTTGGGAGTTAGATGACAGATACTGAGAATGCCTGGACCTAAATTAAGCCCACTGCTTCATCAAAAACATCCTGCCTTTTGCCTGGACTGGGATTGTAGTGACGTTTCAAGGGTGCACAGGTGAACTGCTTGGAATAGGGATTCAAGATTCAATGAGACTTTAGAAGATTGTACATATAACCTTTTGGTTTGTTGAAATACTTACATTATTTCACACCTTTTCTTGTAAATTGCAGTGTCTCTTTGCACTTTGACTTCCTTGAACATATTCTACTCCGCAGTTTCTAAAAGGGCTTAGACTATACATGCATTGACACATACATTGTCTTTTCAGTCCAATTATAAGTCTGTAATTTGAAGCAACAGAGAAAATGTACATGCACGATAAAGCTTATAAAACATGATGCACTACACATGCTCAATTACTCTGGATATAGTTAGACCAGCTATTAGAGTACAATAATGATATTTAGTTACATTTACATGTAACACATATGTTTACGTAAGTACAGTAAGTACAGTAAGTACAAATCATGACCTTTACTTTCAATGCAGCACTGTTCCTAAAGGGTTTTTGTTTTTTTGTTGTTTTTTTTTTCCCCCACATGCCTTTGGAAAAGGAAACGCATTCACCTGCATGTACACACAAACGCAGTATGGACCATGTGTGGTAACAGAGAGCAAAAAAACTTGAGTGGGAGCACAGCAGGCAAAGGAAGCCAAAGGGGAGGAGGAGAGCTCTGCACCACTCTGCCCCAGCTCCACTTCCACTGGTGAACCCATGGCTGTAAATCTTTGAGTTGAAGACCATTCCTGAATTCTTGCTTTGTTTTGGGGCTCTTTGTTTTTTTGTTTTCTCTTTTCTTCCATTAACTTTCTGGGTGGCACATATCACTGAAAAGAGGTGTCAGTCAGTATTGAATGTAGCTTCATTATATCCTCTTAGCAAGTTACAGTCAGATGTTAATTTGTTTGGCAAGTTAGTTCAGAGGGTGAAATCTCAGTGTTTGGTTGCAAATGTGACAGACCTTTTCACAGACATTATGAAATGAAACACCTATAGCCTTGCTAGCAAAGCAACAAATGTCATTTTTAATTTCTTTGTGCTAACAGACAAGTTAACTAAACCTTGACATTCAGTGAGCAGAGCTACAGTGCTAAAACAAGAATTAAGGTATTTTGACTCTTGCTCATTAGCCATGCACATTTTCTCATTTACACCCACTCCAAAGTATGACAGCTACCAGAAAGGAAAAAGAAAGAAAAGAGGCGAGAACGGAGTAGATTCTCACTAATGCTGTCGACTTCCAGGAAAACTAGACTGTGACCACTTAATTATCTTGATGCTTCCAACCCATCACATCCCCCTGAGCCTGGGCCAGTCACACCACGCAAAGAATAAAACAGTTGTCCTGGTGTTTACCAGCTAGAGAGTAAAATTTGTTTGACACTGACTAGATTTAATTATTTATTTATTTATTTCAGTTTGTTTTTTTTTCCCCCATATATAGCTCCACCACTGACTTTAGTGACGAAGAATATGGTGGCATTACATTGAAATTATTCTGAAAATGACACAAAGCTTTGCAGAAGTGTTACAGTGCATTGCCAAAATCTATCCAAATATAGCAACAAAACACTGTTGGCCTCTACATTTGCAGCCAACGTACAAATTTGATATTTGCCTCTCTGGTTTTCTGAAACATGAGAGTGAGACGAAAAAGACACCATGAAAGTGACCCGCAGTTCAAAAACTTTCATGGGTTGCTGTTTTTTTTGGGGTTTTTTTAAAGAATTTTTTTAATCCTGGGGGTCTACCTGTTAAAAAAAAAAAAAAACTCCTCAGCATTTCTGAAATAAAGTTGGTCTCTATTATCTACAAACTTAGAATATTTCATATTCATTACATTAATTATTATCATAATAAATTATTAAGATTTTGTAAAAAAGGAAATACATACAACTGTGTCAAAAAACTTTATATATAGTAAAGGCGCACAGGCATGTTGGAAACTGCCAAGATCACTGCAACACCTCAGCAGGCGACTGAAAACAACACATGGAAAGTTGAGATTCACAGTAAAATATTTAAAAGCTGATTCTCCTTTGCTTTACTCCGTCCCACTAAGGCCCTTCAAAGATCATTTGTGAGTTTTAAGAGATTTAATATGGGGCTCCACTCCAGAGAGACAATACAGTTTATGACTTTTGTGTTATTTTACCATAAATTAAGATAACATTTAAAATTTGGATTGAAAAGCATTGTGAAAAAAGTAATTGGTAATATGTATATACTGAGTTCCACTGAGAATAAAAACTATCGATCTCTTATTCTACACTTCAACTTAGCTTCATGCACACATGCTGAAATTGGACCACAGGACTTAGTCTCAGCCCAATAATCACCTAAAACAAGAGAAGTTGGGAAAAATGAGCTTCATGCACAACAATTCCACTATTATTCCTTGTACAGTATTGTGCCATAGCAAAGTGTGCTGACACAGAAACTGGGAATACTTGTAATGTCCCAGCAAATAGACTGCCAGGATTTTCTGGCCTTCGCTTTGCTGAATTGGACTGATGAATGTGGCATGTTCTGAAATGTTTTATATAAATATAAATAATCAGAGATGATCATGAAGAAACATTCTGCACACTAAGTGCAACTTAGATTTCAATTCTCTGATCTTAATGAGACTGCAGAGCTTGGAAGAAGCCAAATTGAGTCATCAAAATCGATTCAGACATTGATGTATTTGCAAGTAATGAGTTAAGTCATGAGTTTGATTTTTATTTAACTTTTGTTTGTTGCAGTGGCTCAGAATTATTTGCTATTTTATGTTAAGAAATGCAATCACTGGTAAATTCTGCAAGCATTCTTCAGACAGCCTCAAATGAGCACACACAACATGAGTAATGGTTGAATTTGTGTTAATTATTCCTGGAAGGAGTGCTTATTGTATAAAAGGGAGCTTATTCAAGCTTTTGACATTTTGAATAATGAAATGAAGTCAGTCGGGTTCCTTAATAGCCTTTTAGAGGCAGACAGCATTATAGCAGGTTAATATGGCTGGTTGGAGAATGGCAGGGTCAAGACAGATAAGGCGAATTTGGGTGCTCTTCCAAAGCTGAGCTGAGTTGATCCACCAAGTTCCATCATCCAAGGGCTTCCACCACCATTCTCCCATATGGCCCTGAGATCATGGGAATGTTTATTCTGTTATCTACATGTGCCTGCATATCAAGTGAATTTATAAAACAACTGTAGCTGTTTCTAAGGTTCTGCTGCATTAATTTTAACTTCAATCATCTCTGCTGTGAGATCTCTTTATCTCTCCCATGCTGAACACATCCAGACTATTGGGCAATTAAGTGCAGAGAGGAGTGAATAAAGTGATGATGTTGATGAGGGATTGTCTTCTAAAGCAGCCAACCGATGATCATGTATCAATATTTCAGAATAGGAACAGACTTGTATGCGTCGTGGCTCCTGAAACAGCATCTGAAATTCAATGTTCGAGGAACAGCCTGTCTTGAGTGTGTGCAGTTATGCCTGTTTTTAGTTTTCTATTTTGTCTCATTCTTTTTTTCCTCTCTGTGGCATCAGGTGGCCCAACCTGAACTGTAGCTAGTGTTAATTTGCTGTTAATGTGCATATTGAACATATTTAGGACCAGTGTGACACTTTTGGGACTGGGCTCCTTGGATTTTATGTGAGGATAGATAGGATAGAGCAGATACGAAGATTGATGCTACACTTGTGTCTGTGTTGTCAATATGTACAGTAGCTGGAGCCAGCAGCCCCTTAGCTTAGCTTTTCACAAACTGCAAGTGGAAAAACAGTTGTCCTGGTTCTCTAACAAAACCGGCTGACATTTTAAAAAATCATAGATGCATACATTAGATCCAACATCTGTTATTGGCAGAGAAAACTGTGGTTTCCACAGATATAATATGCATTATATTCCTTGCTTGCGTGCTCATTCTCTGACAACCTCAATGACAGGGCACCAGGAAATGAGTGTGCCCACTCAATAAATATTCTATATTGAAACCACCCAATAAATGTTCTATCTCAAAACCACAAATTCACATTTTCACATTCATTTATACACAAATAACAAATAATAACTTTTAAAGAGCATTTTACCTTTACGCAAAGCCAAGCAAGCTGCTTAGCTAAGATGCCTAATGTTTAACTGACAAATATGAGCACTGGATTGCTTGTCTTGACTAAGTCTCGGCAAAACAGCAATTTATCACGTTCAAGTTAGCAGTCATTGTTGCAAGTGATGACATGACAGGAGGAATTTGTTATGAATCAGCCATTAAAAAAAAATGTATGTGCTGCTCCTGTATGTAGTCACACTTTATGGGGTACATATTGTTTACATTTCTTCATGCCCAAATATAACTCTTTCCAGAGGAGATGATTCCATACATAAATTGCCAAGCATGACAGGAAAACATAAAAGGCATGAAGGAAGAAAAATAAAATACTGTCAGCCCATATAACATTGTCATAAAAGTACATTTGAATGTTTGAGATGCAGATATAACAGATCTTCCCAAGACTGTTGCTTTTGGAGTCTGACGGCTGCACCACTCTTTTTATGCCCAAGAAATGAGAAGGACGTTCCAAGAAGACACACTGCTGAGCCTAAGGTCACCTCAGGCCTGCCTGTAACATTGTGGCTCCCATCACTCTGCTGCCAGCATGCAACAGGCCTTCATTCAATACGTTCACTAAATTTGCTCCACATGCACACAGGCAACGAATTAATGTACAGATCAGTTAAAAAAAAAAAAAAAAAGCTAAACTGACCAAACCAATGTAGATGATGATATTTGACAGAGCTGTCAGCTGCACAGATCAACAATACTTGCATGCAACACCAAAGAGTACTGAGGGTATGAAAACATAAGCACGCACACACAGTCTTCCTTTTATTCTGGAAACCAACTATAGAAGGATCATGCTGCCCCTGTGACTGATGAGTTTGCCAACATAAAGAATGAAAAAGCAGCAATTGATGTTTTCCAAGTGGCTTGAATAACTTCCACTGACAGTTTCGATAGAAGCGGAAAACCTCTTTTTCTGTAATGGAAGAAGGTTTCAGGGAAGATGGGTTTTCCCTTTTTGAAATATCCTCTAAGCCAAGCTTGGCAGAGAGGCCCTCTGGACTGGAGGATGTTGGCTCAGGCCAGACAATGGGACTTCAAGTGAGCCACAGTGAGTAAAAGAAAAGATCACAGCTATTGTGAGGCTCTGTTGCGCCCCTGATTAGCTTAAATCTTTACTTTATCCTCTTGTCAACTACAAATGTTACAGAGAAGTGTGGTGTAATAGCAGCTCACCTCCACCACTGTCAGTTTTTTTTTTTTTTTTTAAATATATATGTCAAACAGTGCAACACGGAAATAGACCTACCACAGTTCACCATTAGCCCTCTCAGCGCACAAAAGAGCTGTGAAGAGGTGGGTACAGGAAATAAAATGGCTACCTTTCCATTATGAATGCTGAAGAGGCTGGAGAGATAAAACACTCAGCCCCGCAGTTTTGTTGGTAAGTTCTGGCAGTGGAGCAGCCTCTTCGGCAAATGATCTTTGTGCCAAAGCAAACTCACAGTATTCTTCATACCTCTCAAACATACATACGTGAACACACACATTTGCTTGCTCACTCCACACAATGGCATGACTGTATCTGCAGCATCAAACAGATATCTGCCAATTGCCCTGCGGAGCTGATTGTTACTCAACACAGGGCACACACATTCTGAGCTGAGTTCAGCCTCCAACAGATTTTGCAATGCAAGGAGAGAAAGTGCTACTGAGGTTTGCCAACATGCATCGTTGACCCCAAATAGCCAGAAAACAACTGGAAACCGACATGCCCCACATGATGCTGGGCAAGAGTGAGAAGAGGAGAGAGGAGAACAGTGACTTCTCAAACTATTAGGGTTGAACTCAGGCTCAGTCAAAGTAGCACTGAAGCACATAGATAGATTCTCATTGTACAAACATGGGTATTGTAAATATGAAGCAGCCTACTGATTATGCATATGCAAACATAATCGCAAAGACAAACAGTGGGAGATGAGGCCCAGCTGCTGACTGAATTGACTGCAGCCCAATGCAGAAAAGTTCAATAACTGTGAGCAGTTTTGACATACCATATTAAAAGCAAACAGGGCGTAAAGCCGAGGTCAGAGTTACAAGGTTGTGCACATTTGTGTGTGTGTGTGTGTGTGTGTATACATATACATTTGTGTCCACACTGTGCTGACCTCAGAGCCCTGAGATCTCATTTCAATGTCTGTGACAGCGATGCATCCGTCACAATTATCTGACACCTGGGAGCTTAATATAGTGTTTATTTAGACCTTTGCTTACCATTGCCCTGTTATTTTATTTATTTATTTATTTATTTCAATTTCACTTCCTTCTTTTAGATTTTTTTCAAAAGAAGCAACATGAATTTCCACACTCCAAAGTTTATTTACTGATGTGGGAATCCATAATTGGATCTCTCACATCAAAGAGTTTGAGACAGGACCAGACCTGTGTTGCAGCAGCTATTTGTAAATGTATCGCTAAGAGTCTGAGCAAAGTTCTCCCAACTTTTCAATGAGTTGCAGCGATCTGGAAACCAGTGGTTTACTATGTAATGCCATTAAGACTTAAAGGATATTTTGCTATTATAGACTTGGGATCAAAATCAGTTAGAAAGTAGTTTAGAGGGGCAGAGGGTATGTTATTAAACTCAACAACCAACACTTGGAAACCGTAGGCTGTACTTTATTCTATTAGGGAAATAGGCACGGATGTGTGTGTTGCAAAGTTGGAAGAATTCATGCAGTCTAAAATGAGTGGAAAATATTAGATAATTCTGACTTAGCTCATGTTAATTGGTCATTTACAGCATTTCAGTCTTGCACCTCTGATCTAACTAATGCGATGCTATTTTAATCAGTCCGGCTGTCAACACAGGACACTTAATGGCGCTTTAAGTCAAATTGTTTCTGATTTACACTCAAAACTCAAAACTACAGTGTGTTGGGCTCTGAGCTCTGCCAGCATTTAGGTGATCAACACACAATCTTGTGCCTGCTGTCTCCTCTGTTAACATGATACGCTACACTGGCTGTGCTGGCAGTTAATTCAGTTGGTCACAGAGCATTTTCTGGGCTAAAAGTTTAGCACATGAGAACTAGAAAGTGTGATGCAACCTATTCTAATTTAGCCATGGATAATACTCCACTTAGTGAACTCTGAATATTCCAACTTAGCTAAGTTGGAATGACTCCTGAAGATCCACAAAGGTAGTGGACAGCAACAACTGCATCACGTTAATTTGGGTTATTAGTAAGAGGGGGAATAACCCCTGCAGATATGTGATAGCTGATTACACTCCTCTCTATTTACTCTTCTCATACCAGAGCCAGGTCTCACAGGCTGATTGGCTAAAAGCAGGTCAGAAGGGTTCATTCTCATTTTTAAAGAGGGGTGCTGCAGGGATCCACACAGGCAAGGTCTGCTCCAGTTTTTCTTGCCCTCTCCCTTTTGTCTGCAGTGTTTGCTCTGGATTTGAGTGGTTCCTCTTCTTGTTGGAGCGCTGTCAGCCCACACCCTAATGACAGCCTCTGTTAAGAGTTCTGGGACTGTTCCGTCACTGGTAAAGGAGGGGGCCTAAATTAATCTAATGGGTGTGCCCCTTTCACCTGTTGAGTCATGCCACCATGGTGTACTCATCACCATCATTTTGCTGCATATGAATTTAATAATTTCAAAGAACTTGTTGCAAACAAAAAAGGCGTCTGCTTCATATGTACGTATGGGCCCTGTACACCTGTCAAAGATGTATTAACAAACTTTTTGCTGACTCATCTACCGTCCATCATGGAAATAACCGTCAATGCCTAATTTACCACTGCCCAAATCCAAAGACATCTAAAATTTCAGCTCAAGCAGATGAAGAGGAGCTGCGGAGCATGTCATGTCGGTAGCTCTTTTAACGTTCTTTGTCTTGGCATAACTCGGTCCGCCTCTGTCACACACAGCCGGGTTTGCTGTAGTGACACATTTATTGCTATAAAGATGGATTTCCATAGCCATGAAAATGCATTTTTTTTTTTTTTTTATGAAGATGAAGATAGTTGTTCATAAAGTCATTTTCACTTCTTCATTTGAACATATAGTCTGATTAACTATTTTGAGAGTATTGCCTAATTCGGAGCAAGAGCAGAGAGATCTGCAGTGACTCGCTGTAATTTAAAACCCAAACATAAGCAGACCAACTGAAGTCAAGCTCCTGTTTCAAAATACCTCAATATTTACCTTCAATAATACTTCCCGTGTTTGATTAAAACCAGGACCTGCGCCTGTCTGGCCTCCCACACTCCAGTGTTTCAAGAATACTGTAGCTACTCCACTTGGTTAAGCTCTATTCCCTTATACCCAGAGTGACTATTGAAGCTGAAACATGCTTATCAACAGGGCTGTTAAAGCCGCTGCTGAAATTCAAATGACTCTGTCAGATAGCGATGGACTACATTCAACATATACTCATCAGCCACACAGTGGCTACAGAAGCCAGGTGACCGCAGAGACTTGGGTCAGGAAAGACTCAAGTGAGTTAACGGAACCAGAGTGAATTTTGCTTTGATGACAGTTGAAAACAAATTTTTGTCATTGGTCCCTTGTGACACCCTGAAGTGCCCTAGCCAGAGGGGATGCAGTTTCGATGAAAAGTTTTTTTGTTTTTTTGTTTTTCCCAAGAACAAACAAACCCCCCTCGGGTTAATTTCATCCCTGGCTCGCCCCAATCCGTATCTTCTCTATGTTCTCGTCGGTCAGAGTGAGGCCTGTCCTTGTTCATCTGGTGCCTGGGGGAGTGATGTCGGCTGAGTAGCAGCCATGGGGGAAGCACATTGTCAGTCCTGTGATAGGCGTATGAGATTCCACATGCTCTGATGAGTAATTCCTCCCTCCCTTCTCCATCACCATGTGGTTCGTGGCCCTGAGTCATCGTCCACACTTTCCCTCGCTCCCTCTCCCCTTGTCTATCTGTCTCTTTCTCTCTCTCTCTCCCTGTGAAGAGGATTCTTCGTTGCTTCCTTCAGCAAAGGCCGTCCCACAGGGAAACTCAACAGAATAGCCTCACTCCGATGACTCATTCACCAACATCGAGAGCTCCACTCCACACCACCCGCTCTGCAGCCACGACAGCCCACCACACCACACCCAGGCCTTGATCCCAGCCCTTCGTGGCTTGCTTGCCCTGATGTCTCTCTTTGTATCTGTCTGTTGCCTGTCTTTGCCTGACTTGTGTCTCTCTCACTGCCTGCTTGCCTTTTTCTATATCTCTTCATGGCTGCTGTCCTGTGAGAATCTCATTGTTTACCTGTCTCCATTCTCCAATCTGCCTGCTTCTATGTCTACCAGGCTGTACTGTATATCCTCACACTCAAAATTTGTTTAGTTCTAGCTTTGCTGCTTGCAAGCCTGTCTCGTTTATTTGTCTACCTGCCTATCTGTCTTTCTGTCTCTGTCTTTCAGCCAGTCCCCTAATAATCAACCGCAAAGTCAAAATAGCTAAGGACAGAGAGAATAGACCCCTGTCTGCAATTTCAACTACCAAGACTTCACCAGAAAAATAATAGCAAAATAATTCATAAGCTTGACAAAGGGAAACATTGGTATTGTTAGTGAAGGGATGCGTTTCATTCTGGCCATGCAGTTTCCAGACAGTCGGTAACATTTTCATCTTTGCGCTAATCTACATCAGCAAACAAGCTGTAAAACCTTTGATGATTTCAGCAGCTCCCCCGAGGCAATATCGTTACATTTATGTGTTCTGCAATTCAATAAGCTCCATGACTTCTATGCTTGGTTTAACTGAGGTCAACTGCTCAAATGTAATGTCCACTGGCTTCTGCCCTGGCCGTGCCGTGCAACAGGTTGTTGATTATGATTCCCTACACGCCATTCAGAGATCCTCGACATGTTGCAACAGGAGATTTGTTGACCATTGCAAGAGCAATAAGGATTTTTAGGGGCATTATGACTGGGTTAATAAAACACAGCTGCCCCTAAAAGTCCCTCACTTTTCTTGCTGCCTTTTCTTTCGCTCTCCCTCCCTCCCTCCCTAACTTAATCTTTGTATGTCTCATTCCAAACTTTTGAGATCAAACTACAACATTTTCTGGCTCCTCAAGTGCGATTTGCTACATAACTTTGGTATCTGTTCAATCACGGTTAAAGAAACGTAACAACCTGGAGTGACTTCAGCGTCTGAAGTTTGAACGTTTTAGGGAGGAGGGGGGTCAAATCTTTCACAAAAAATGAGCATGCCTTCCAGTATTTATGAATTGTATATTTATAATGGCAGAGTTTTATAGGGATTTGCAATGACGTTTTTAAAGGGGGTTGAATGAGTTCAGAGCAGAATTTCCAAGACTGAGCACTATGTGTGTTCATTACAACTCTGGCTTTGACAGAGAAGATAAACACAATCTGAAGCTTTTAACTTAGCTGAGTCATTTTTTTGATGCTCGCAATATCATAGATGTACCCTGATAGTCAGTGTCAATTTGAGAACTAAGTGAACCCATTGACCCAAAACAGAAAACGTGCTGGGAAATGTAGGAAAAGTCTATTTAAAGTAAGCCTATGACCCTGATCACAAATGGTGTGAAGCGAGAATATGAGACTGCCATGGTGGAAAAAAAAAAAGATGTAAGCAACACGATGAACACAGTACAGCAAGTGGCGAGATGAGTCTGATTGGGCTTTTTAAACAATGTGAAATGCCACTGAGAGAGGCTTGGCAGGCAGCAGGAGCCAGCACTGTTTAATATCACAACTTTAATCAGCTCGCTTGGTGACTATCCCAGAGCTCCCCGTAGCCACGCTGCTTATTCAAACCAGGCTCATTCCACCAAGCCTCCCTTACTAGGCCCTCACTTCTCGCTCTCGCACTGGCTCGTTCTCTCTTAAAGCATATATGGAGAGCTTTTGGCTGGAGTGGTTTTATCTGCTTTCTGTGATGTGTCATTGCACTGTTGTGGGCTTCATTGGAGGGACTCAGCAATGATAGCTGAGTGCATCCCGACTAATCTGAGGCACACTAGAAACATTTAGTGTACTCTGTATATTTGACTTTAAATATATTTTGTGATAACAATCGGATCACAAGGATGAGTGTTTGAGAAATGTTTTTCATGTAATATTGGTAATTAGCATAAAGAAATTACCTGGAATCACAAGGTATTTTATTAAAACCTTAAATAGTCTTGATAAAGTCCCACCCTTCCTGTAATTTCAATCTACAGGAATTTATTACAGATGCAACAATAAAATAGCAGGCTTGTAAAGACAAATGACCTGCCACTGATCTGCTATGCAAAACCTACAAATACTTATGAACTAGAACTAACTTTTTAATAAATAGAGCTGACAGATTGATTACTGTGACAGCTTTTAACCTACTGTGAAGTGTGTGTTTTATTCATCACAGAGGTCTTGCGTATTTAAAATAAAAATCTCATGCTTCAGCGAATGTCTTACCTATGTGTCACTTACAGCATGGACATGCCACCGTGGCCCTTAGCTCTATTAATTACATAAAGCATCTAATGTCAGGATGCTAAATTCATTAGCGAGGTATGTACGGCATGCTAGGGTCAGGACAGATATAGAAGCAGGCCAGCAAAACAACTTCTTTGCCACTTGATGCACTTGTTCATCACAATAGAATATAGCACTTTGTGATTTTTTTTTTTTTTATCTGTCTGCCTATCTTTTGATTCGCGCATGCTTCTGTAGGGCTTCAGCTTCCACAATAATGGTTAAAGTTTTAAATTAAATTGGAGCAACTTTCTTATGACTCTTTTTTATCAGTTCTTTGAAGGTATTCATGAAATATTAATACAAAGAAATCAAGAAATGGACAGCAGAATAAGGCAGATTATGAAATACAGGGCCACTTTTATTCTTGAGAAGTAAAGGATGTCACAGTTGCCCATCAGAGAGAAGACAATTTCTACCCTGCTGCTTCTCTTTCACCAGGTTGTGGATGAAAAGTTTGAATTTGACTAACCATAAGGTTTTTAGCCATTTACTAAGCAATGACGTACAGGGATTGTTCCTGTAGCTGCAAAATGGTTGATTTACGCACCTGCAACGGTCTGCATTTTATTTTGTGTAATATACTGTCTTCAGAGTATCAATCGCATTTAACAATAATTAAATTAATTTAAATGAACTAATATAAACTACTAAATTGTAATGTGGGTTATTTTGTTTTTGGTGGTCTATAATGCATCCATGGTGTTTGACTTTATGGTAACTGTATCATGCTCTAGTCTACTTTGCTTAAGCTTGATAGTTTAACTATTTTATTTTATGAAATGATTATTGATCACATTATGTATCTGCAGTTTTTTATCCCATGGATGCACATTGTGGCTACTGACCTAATCAGGCCTTATTATCAGACTTTATTATCTACCATTTGAATATTCTACTATGGGTTTGAATGCCTCGCTTGCTCGTTTGTATTCTCCAATTTCTTGCCTATTCATTTCCTTCATGATTGTGCAGCAGATGTGGTCACATGAGCCAGAAACTGGGACTTTGTAGGCCAGTTGAATTAATTGAGGACTCACCTTGCCCGCAAAGACCCAGCCTCTGACACACATCATCATTATCATCAGTCCCACCGCCTGGTCTGCACCGAGAAAACCCAATATATATATTATATACACACACACACACACACACACACACTTGTGTTGTCTGAAAATATCTTTTACGCCAAAAGTCCTACTTCAACACCAGATACTGATACTACATACTACATACCCTCTGATCTGCTGTATGTCAGTGTCTGCAGAAGTAGCTGATGCTGCCCAGTCCTTGTTACCTGCGATCGCAGGTGTCAGCATCCCAGAGCCGCGAGGGGACCCCGAGTAAAAAGCGCCGTCTGTCTGTCTGTCTGGTTGGGTGTCTGGTTGTCTGGCTGTCTGGAGAAGATCGCGTCTGCAAGCGAAGTTGAACTTCGCCGTCCACCCACCTCCAGCAGCAGCAGCAGCAGCAGCAGCAGCAGCAGCACCGCCGCCCCAGTAACATCTGATCACTGGGTGTTGCACGCATCCCAAATTGAGCAAGAATATCCTGAGGAGGGGGGAGGGAACGAATTGTCTTTTGGAAGAAGTCGGACAGTCGCCCCTGGCCTATCTTTTCTCCTCTGCCCAAGGAGAAAAAAATATGTAGACGCAACAGTGTCGCGCCTTGTGTGCCAGTCTCCCTCCTCCCCGCCCTCCCTCTTTTTCAGCAAAAAAAAAAAAAAAAAAAAAATGCTCCTGCTTTTCCCACCAAGAGATCCCAAGTGCGCACCCCAGCAGCACCCAGTTGGTCACCCAGTATCCGTCAGAAGAGAAAGAGCCGGAGCCCGCCGCTGCCATGCGGCAGCCTCGATAATGTGAGCAGGATATTCCCAAACAGCTGGAAGCAGCTGATATATGGAGCTGCGCCCTGTGCTGGGCCCTCCCCAAAATGGACCGGTGCTGAGTGGTAACCTGGTTATTTTCAGCGCCTCTCTGGCTCCTTTCCAGTTCTGGGTCTCGGTCAGAGCAGCGTGCCACCGTATTTCCAATTAATCTTGAAAGCGCACATCATTGTTGGAGCCTAAATGTCCGAGCTTGTGTGTTTGCCTGTAACTGCACACATTCCTGCAGTGTGTCGCCCCGTCCGCTGCCCCCCCCCCCACCCCTCCTCCTCCTCCTCCTCCTCCTCTCCCCCCCGGGCCGGGCTGAGCTCAGCGGCAGCTCCGGTGCGGTCTGTCCGCAGCTCTCAAGGTGTTCCCCTGCCAGCGATGCTGCCCGGGGGGCCTTTATACACCCCCGGTCCCTCACACCTCTCCGCTACCTCCCTGACCGGACACACCTGAGCGTGCTGCGACACCTGCCGGCGGCCGCGTGCCACGGCAGCCCGCCACAAGCACGTGCCATACCGGCATCATTGTTCCATTCCGATAAGTGTGATCACGTGCGGCTGGATGCCGATGGAGCCAGTATGTTGGCATTTCTGTTTGTTATTTCACATTGTTCTTTGCTCCTTTCTGTTGTAAATCACACCCTCTGCCAACTACTGCGTGTTCTTCTGTTTTGTTTTATCCTGTTCTGTTCCATTGCCGGGGTCATGCTCCACGTTTAGTGCCTGCGACGCTCACACCAGTCAGCTGCCTCCATGCAGACAAAGTTTCTCACAACATCACCGGAAACTGATTTACTTCCCTACTACAAAATAAAAGCAAGGGGTTTCTCTTAAGTGCTGGAAGAATTTAGTTGTACGAATAAGAACGAAACCCTTCTGTGTTTTGTATTTTGGCGTCACACTGATTACGCACGCAACGCCTTTCGTCCAGGAAGCCAATCTGAAGTGGGTTAGGGTGTGAGGCTTTCATGCTTGGGCACTTTTTGTTCATTTGCAGTAACTGACCGGAAGTTACATGTGACATTTTGGTTGACTTGATGCGAAATAGTAATGTCTGACTTGGTCCCCGAGAGGAACTGCCCGGCTTCTCTTAAACAGAGTAATTCACTCCAGCATCAGCAACAGGACGGATGTCCCTCATCACATGCATCCTCCCGTTAGTGTGTGACAGCCGCCGGTGAGTTTGGATTCTGGTCCTCGGTGTCTCCTTACGTCCAGCGGTTTGATCTCTGTCCATACCGGCCTTATTCCCCCAAAGTCGACTTCCTGTTTCTGTGCTGAGTCGGTTTGGGTTTTTTTTTTTTTTTTGCTTTTTAAATTACGCAGATCATATTACAGATCATGTGGTCTCTATGGAGTAGTGGGCTATATTTATTAACGCTGAGATGACGTCAGCATGTGTCGGAGGAGTGAGTGGACCAATAGAGAGCAGGCTGCTCAGGACTGAGGCACTTTATCTGTGCTTTCATTTATTAGAGTTGTTTTAGCTTCCATTATTCAGTGTGGAACTATGTTGGCTGACTTTTTAAAAGATGAAATGAGATGTTTTTTGCGTTGCAAATTGAAAGTAGACTTGGAATTGAGCTTTTTTCTCAATTCCAAATCCTTGTCTGGTTTGACCAGTAGTTTATGGTGACTTTAAATATGTGTGGCTGTGCAAATAACATTGTGTGATTTAAAGGCCTCTATTCGTTTTTACTGTACTGTATACAAGCCTGCTGTATTTAAAGATATCACAAATATATATTTATATTTAATCTTAAAAGCAAAGGTAATGATACTATAGCATACTCCCTCTCCACTCAACTAGTCAGTAATGATCATTTGTTAAAGTCACAAACTGGAAATGCTCATTTTTAATGTGTTGTTATTTTGTAAATTTGCCACTTTATGAAACATTTCCCTCTTTAAGCATGAGTATGGAAAAAATGCTCCCAAAATTTTTGAAAACGCAAAGTAGTGGAGTAAAAAATACATATTGGTATCCAAACTATTGGAGCAGAAGTAATATCTGATGGTTCATGTTTGATCAAACTTTTATCATCAGTTTTGCATTTTGTGAAATTATCTTCTGGATAGCTGTTCTCAGAACCATTTGGTTGTCCAGATGTAACTGTTGCTGTCGTAGGGATGCCCACACAGTGCCCCCCCACCATGTGTCATGCTCTTCTTTCGCTTACTGTAGTGCAGAGGGGCCAGTAAGCACCGGATGCAGCCGGTATCAGGCTGCAGGTGGACCTTTCAATGGTCTCTCCCACGATGAAAGCGGTGGTGGATGCTGTATGGGCGGTGTGGAGCATCGGGGCCTCCATCTATGACTACATCCACACTAATGCCATGGAGGAGCGCATCCACGCTCTGGAGAATGTCATCACCATCCACCAGTGTGTGATCGGGCTGCTCTCTGCTGGCATGTTGGTGCTCTTCACTTATATCCTCTTCAAGAAGCTCTGAAGATATGTGAAAGGACGGGCTGGGACTCACATACGGAGGTGGGCTGATGCAGATCTTACATCGGACTCAAACAGGGTAAAGCAAAGGCTGATCAGACATCCACAGGCCTGCAAGAGGTGAAACGTAAATGTTTCCAAGCCAAGAGCCTGAAATGATGGAGATGTCATGTGACCTGAGACACACTGGCACACAGCGGAGATTCAGCCAGAGAAAAAAAAAATCAGCAAAGGATCAAAACATTCATTTTTACTTTCCACTATTTTTCAACATTACTGCAGGGCCAGCTTTTTAGAAATCTAGATTTTGGAGAACCACTCTGAGGTTCATGTTCTCAGTAGTGTAAGAGTTGTGAAGGAGCTGATCATGTGATGCAACAGGGTCCAGCTGTGTAAAGTGTTTTTATAGTGATGAAAGCAGATTTTATGCCTTCGGTTATAACTTCTTAAATGTAGATTTACCATTTAATTTAACGGTATACTCACCCACAGAACTAATTGTTCCCTCTCTGAAACCTTAATTCCAGCTTTTAGGCATAAAAATGTTGATACAGCATTATGTTAACATCTTATACAACCCAATAGTTGTTACATGACTGTCAGTGTGAGTGCCGAATTAAACAACATGAAGTGTCCTTAAAACTGTAATGTACATGTTGAGCTGTTGATGGGCTGTAGTTTTATTTAATTCATAGATGTATTACTACCTTGTAGTGCTACCGCTGCTTAAAACATTTTTTTTCGTTAAGAAACATTTTGTACAATGTACCAACATATTTAAATGTGATACTACTTGGATATTACACTGGATCAGTGTAAGATATGAAAGGAGTGTCTTTTAGTGGATAAAGTATTTTTGTCATTGTACTTAATGTAGCTTCTTCAACCTAACGAGAGGACCATTTGAAGAGGAGGTGTTGTTGGAAACTACTGCCATAAGAGTAGTGAGTTTAGAAAAAATTATGTTTTCATCTGTTTATATTTGTTACAGTTCCAGAGGGAATAACAACACCCAAGAATTAAACATTGTTTTAATATCATTTTAACAGCAAGTTTGGTTTCTCAAAATGCTAAATAAATGTGGAATTCTTGCAGGTTGACTGCGACAACATGCTTCAGTGTAGCATCAAATTCAACACCAACTGTTGTACAAAAATGGAAAATGGGTTCAAGTTGTAAATCACAGCTATGTATAAAACTGCTCATAACTTTTCTTAGAAGACCAGTAGAACCACCAAAGAAGACTTGACTGCAAATTTCAGAAAACTGCCTGGTTTTCACCTCAAGATAATTCAGCAATTCATAAGCAGGTATGACACACCTTCTTCAAAACATGTGCTGGGTTCTTCAGCTCAACATCTCAACATCTACCCAGCCGTTAAACATTATTTTTTCTGAACTTACAGGCATCAAGCTTGGTTCCCAAGCCTTTACATAACCTATTCATAAGTGTCCAGTCTGAAGCAGAGTATATCTAGATGTGAATCTCTCCACGCTCTCCCCCTCCAGAAACTTCATGGCTCTCCAGTGGATCTTGCCACAGTTCTCTGGTTTTCCACCAGGTCCCATCTCCTCCTGGATATACTGCAGCCACAGATCTTCAAAGACATAAAAATACAGTGAGAAAAAAAAAAAAAAATGTTATGAAACAAAGGGTCTTCAACTTCCCATATCCCAATCGATACATAAGACACAAACCGTGTTTCATATCTGGTCTCATATTTTTAATTTTACCTTTGAAACAAACACAATTTGTCATTGACTCAGCTTTGTGAGATGGAAACCTAGAATTTTTGTATTTTACATTTGTTTAACAAGCTGCAGTGGCAGTATATACTTGTTTTTACCATCATCAATTGTCGTCTAGCTTCAGAATGTTTTTTTTTTTTTGTTTGTTTGTTTGTTTGGGGGGGGTTGTCATATCTTGTAGAGCAAGCTGATTCATACAGACAATGGTAAATCACCCAGGATAAAGAGTATTCAGTCTTGTCATTATGAATCTGTTCCACACATGAGCATTTTCACATGTGGACCACAGGGTTCAGTCAACTTACTTGTTTCTTCTCAATCTCAATCATTCTGGTGAAAAAAGCCTTAGACAACGGACGGATTTCCTGTAAACTACAATAGAAGACAGTTTTAATTACTGTTTTATCACACAATGCTCCTGTTTTTGTGGATTTGCAGCTTTTGTATCTCTTATCATTTAGATCGAGGACATGAGCAGAGTCATTTCTTTTTACCTTTTAAAGGTCTTCCTGGCTTTTTTGTACTCTCCAGTGGAGTAGGACCAATCGAGGTAGAGCTCTTTCATCTCCATGGCAACAGCCGCTACTGCAGACAGCAGACCTCTCTGGTAAACACACAAGAAAAACGTGTTTGCATGCTATTCCCGTTTCTGAGGCCAAAACAATGAGCAGACATGAAGGTACAGTACAGGACAGCACCTTTGGATACAGTACTTTACATTTCTGACCAAAACTGTGAAACTGATTTTTAGCTCCTTTCGTTGCTGAAATCCCATTCCAGTGAAAACGTATACAAAAAATGTAAGTGTGTGCTACAGAACTGCAATGAGGACAGTGTGCATGGGCTTTGAACGGCCTGGGATTGACTCAGGTGAGCTACCTTGAAGATGCCCTCTGTTTCCTCAGGAGCCTGGTTGGCTGCACTCCACTGGACCTGCAGCTGCCAGAGAGGTAGACTCTCCTGTCAGAACAGCACATGACAGATTTAGCTATTAGATGGTTTCTAGAAAGCATCTTTCTCCTCAGGGATGAACTTTCTGCAGCACTGAGCGGATTTTTGTCTTATCAATGTCATACAATCTCTCCATCATCCTTCTGTCACGGAGAAAATGTTTATAGACGTTGGCGCTGTGTCTTTTCCCCATTATGTCCAAAGATTTTCATGGTAAGTGTCCTAAGATAGCATCAGAGGGTCATATCACCTCATTCTGCTCTCAGCCAACAGTTTCCCAAAAGAGTTGTATTATTTCTAAAAAAGAGCTGTATTATTTCTAGAAAGTGCAAATGTATACATTAAAGTGGATTAAGAAAGTATATTTTCCCTAATTAATATATCTGCGCTCCCATAACATGCAATACAGAACTGCTTTATCGTTCAACTGTCCAGACATAAATCCCTGAGGTTTTATACTGTTCTCCAACCTTTAAAGAGAGTATTTATCTTGAGAGGAAAGGCTTGCATAATGAGCAGTGTGTTGTAATCCTCCCCACACAGCTACTTCTCAGAGCCACAATCTTGGGAAACCCCAACACAACAACAATCAGCTATTCTGCTCACTACTACAGAACCCGTGGCTGAGTCAAGGCATTTGTATTCCAAATCATCCAGGGATGTCGTTGTAATGTGAATATTATTACGTTAAGTTAGTCCTAATCAGAATGAGAGTATAATAAGCAGAATAAGAGCTATGCGCCCACTAGGGGTCGATGTTGCATATGCATTAATTTCAAGTACACTTCCGCGCCTGGTGTTGTTGTATGCTTGACCTCGAGCCAAAAGAGACGTTTTGCAGATTAGCTCCGGATGTACAGTGCCTCTTGCCGTCATTATATAAAGTGAAAATACAGCCAAGACGTTGTTGAGTGGTTATTTTCTAGCTGAAGTTACCACATATTTTTGGAAACGAGGTCAATCTTGTCTTTTGGAAGTATATTCTCAGTTTTGTCGTTTTCTTAGCTGAGCGAGGCTAAAGTGTGCTAGTTCGCTAGTTAGGTGGCTGTTACGAGTGACCCGTGGACAGAACTGTTCCATAAGGGGAGACACGATCCGTTGCAAGGAGAGCAGGCACAGTGTCAGCGATTGCAGGGGAGCCTCACGCTCGGATGGCTACATACGGGACTCTCTGTGAATTTGTGGAGGGAAACGAGGCCTGGACAGAGTATGAAGAAAGGTCTGGACACTTTTTCTCTGCTAATGAGATCACTGAGGAGGCTAAAAAGTGCTCTATTCTCCTGAGTGCTTGTGGAGGAAAGACTTATAAGCTGATAAGGAACTTGGCCACGCCAGGGAAAGCGGGGGATATTCCATATGATGAACTGGTCAAGCTCATGGTGAAACACATATAATCCAAAACCTGTGATCATCCACCGATTCAAGTTTCACAGCCATTTCAGGAAGCAAGGTCAGTCTGTAGCCAACTTTGTAGCTGAGTTACGGCCGCTGTCAGAGCATTGTGATTTCAGGCCAGTGTTAGATATGCTCCGAGACAGACTTGTGTGGGGCATTAATAATGATGCTATACAGCGCCACCTGCTGGGGGAAATCCCACCGCTGACTTTCAAGAAAGACCTGGAGATTTCCCGAGGTATGGAGATGGCTGCTAATAATGCAAAAGACATTCAGAAAGGGAATGGAGGCGCACAGACAGCAGCAGTGCACCAAATAAAGGGAGGGACTCTTAAGCATGCCAAGCGAGTGGAGTGTTTTCGGTGTGGGGGGGCGCACTCTGCCAAATTTAAAGACACTTTTTGCCATGCTTGTAATAAAAAGGGACACTTAGCTAAAAAATGCAGAAGTTCAAAGGGGAAGGGGACACCTGGGTTGAAAAAAATGCATCAATCTCAGGCAACCACTCACCACCTAGCGGAATAGGGCGTGTGTTCCTCTAACATGTTTTGGGGTGGAAACGGATGAGGAATCACCTGAACCCTATTATGCCACAGTAAATTGAGATTTATTCAGGAGCTACTGCATCTGTCATTAGTGAGGTGACATACAAGAGAAGATGGAGGCCTAGCCTGCCTCCCCTCAGACAATCAAAGCTCAGACTCAGGACCTACACAGGGCAGCCCATTCCTCACTTAGGAGTGATCTTTGTGGACATTTCAGCAGAGGGTCAAAAGGCAAAAGCCAGGCTTGTGGTAACTAAAGGCTAAAGCCATGCCTTGGTTTTTCAAGCCCAGATCCGTGCCCTATGCCATGAAAGTTGAGTAAGAGCTGGAGCTGGAGCAGGAGCAGTTAAGAAGCTGGGCATCATCGAACCCATCCAGTTTTCAAGGTGGGCAACGCCTATTATTCCAGTTTTGAAAGAGGACCAAAATGCACAGATATGTGGGAACTACAAGCTCACAGTGAATCAGGTCTCGAAGCTGGAGGAGTATCCTTCGCCACGCGTAGATTACCTGTTTGCGACCCTGGCAGGAGGTAAACTATTCACAAAGCTTGACATGAGCCAGGCGCACCAACAGCTGCGACTTGAGTCGTTCAAAAGAGTATGTTACAATCAATACACACAAGGGATTATTCAAGTACAATCGGCTGGTGTTGGGAATGGTGTCCAGTCCCGCCATTTTCCAGTGAACGATGGACACTGCTGCAGGGGATTTCGCATGTAGCAGTTCACCTGGACAATATTTTGATCACAGGAGCCACAGAGGCCAAGCATCTGGCTAACTTGGAACAGGTACTGAAGAGGTTCTCAGATGCAGGGCTGCGATGAAAGTGCAGAAAATGTGTGTTCCAAGCACCAAGTGTGACCTACCTGGGACACAAAATCAATAAATATCTTCCAGTGGAAGATAAAATGAGCGCTATTAAGGAGGCCCCGAGCCCCAAGTGTGTCACTGAACTTAGATCCTTTTTGGGCATGGTGAATTATGGCAAATTTCTGCCTGACCTCTCAAAGGTTTTGGCCCCACTGTACAGGCTGCTGCACAACAACACTAACTGGCAGTGGTGTGAGGAGCAGGAGGGAACTTTTAAGGAAGGGACAGAGCTCCTCCACTCAGAAAAGCTCCTAGTTCAAGGAGATGACCCTTTCATGACACTTCACCATATGGAGTCATTACAGTCCTTTCACACATTATGGAAGATAGGTTGGAGAAGCCGGTTGGCTTTGTCTCACATACGCTGACAGCAGCAGAGAAGGGATATTCTCAGCTGGCCAAAGAGGGCCTAGCCATTGTTTTTGCTGTCAAGCACTTTCATCATCAGTATCTCTATGGCAGTGCATTTAAAATCTATACGGACCATAAACCACCAATGAGCCTGTTCAACGAGACCAGATACAGCACTGGGCACTCACACTTTCAGCCTGCCAGTACGCTATAGTGTACAGAGCAGGTAAGGATAATGCAAATGCCGATGCACTGAGTCGGCTGCCGTTACCTGAAACACCTGCTGTTACAAATGTACCGCCAGGAATCAAGGAATCAACCATCAATCAAGGAATCAAGAGTCTTTATTGTTATTATGAAAACATAATGAAATTTTGCAGATACTCTGGCTTTTAAAGAAAAACACAACAGCACAACACATGCATGAATGCAAATCTGCATTAAAAATAGTAAAAAGAATAAAAAGGATATATAGTTGAATGGTAAAGTGCGAATTAGTGCAAGTCCAGTCTGTCAGCATTTACAGGGGAGCAATGGCTCTCACAGCTCTGGGGAAGTAGCTGTCTTTGAGCCTTTTTGTTGCGGTCATGATGTTCCTGTACTGCGTCCCTGATGGGAGCGGTACAAACAGTGCATTGTCCGGGTGGGTGGGGTCTGTGGCGATGCGTCTGGCTCTCCTCTCAATTCTGTCTGCGTAGACTGAGTCCAGGTCTGGGAGACGGCATCCCACAAACCCCTGCGCTGTTTTCACCACCCGGGCTAAGTCCTTCTTATTCTGTACTGTGCAGCTGCCATACCACACAGTCACACTGAGGCACAGGATGCTTTCAGTGGTGGCTCGTAGATGTTTGCGAGTAGTTGCAGCTTGTGCCTTCTTTACCAGGTGTTCTGTATTTGTGGACCAGGAGAGGTCAGAGAAAATATGGATACCAAGGAACTTTATGCTGTCCACACACTCCACCACCTCCCCCTGTATACTGAGAGGAGCGTGCTCAGTCTTCTTTGACCTAATGAAGTCCACGATGACCTCCCTGGTCTTGTTGGTGTTCATGATGAGGTTGTTCCGAGAGCACCGCTGAGTCAGGATCTGGACCTCTTCCTTGTAGTGGGTCTGGTCGTTGTTGGAAATGAGACCCACCATGGTGGTGTCATCTGCAAACTTCACGACCATGTTTGTGGGATGGACAGCAGAGCAGTCATGCGTGAAGAGGGTGAAGTGGAGAGGGCTGAGCACACAACCTTGTGGCATTGCAGTGTTGAGGATCAGTGACGCAGATGTAGACTCCCTTAACCTCACCAATTGGGTCCTGTTGGTGAAGAAGTCATGGACCCAGGAGTAAAGCGATGCCAACAGCCCCAGCTTGTGGAGCTTCAGGGCCAACACATCTGGGAGAACAGTGTTGAAGGCCGGACTGAAGTTCAAAAATAGAATCCTAACATAGGTGTTGGAATGTTGCAGGTGAGTCAGGGCTGTGTGAGGTGCTAATGAGACAGCATCCTCCGTGGAACGGTTTTCCCTGTAGACAAACTGCAGGCTTTCTAAGCCCGCAGGAATGGCGTCCTTGATGTACTTTAGGAGGATCCTTTCGAAGCACTTCATGACAACTGGAGTAAGAGCGACAGGGCGATAGTCATTTAAGCAGGAGATGGTTGTTTTCTTGGGCACAGCCACAATGATGGAGGACTTCAGGCATACAGGCAGGGGTGCAACCACCACATTTTTGAGGCGCATGCAGACACATAACAGCCTCTGAGACAATTTTGCTGTCTTCAAGCTTCTTCAAACTTTTCTAGTGCATCTAGAATCCCCCCCAACTGGAATCGTACAGCTTTGACAGAATCTAGTTTTGCTTCCCACCTGGTGTCACTCAGAGGCTTCAGTGTGATGTCAACTAATTCTGTGAGAATGTCCCACCTCTTCACAGAAGGTGGTGTACAGTCTTTGAAGAGTGCCAAAGAAGGTTAGAGACTCTCTGTTGGATGAGGCTGCATCAGATAACAACAGATTCAGGCTGTGGCTACAGCATGGGATGAATGAAGCCTCTGGACATCTCTGTTGTACTAAAGCTTGGACACCCTTGTGTATTCCCCTCATGTTAGAGCCATTGCCGTATCTTTCCCCCCTACAATTAGCCAACTCCAACCCAGGACTATCCAGCACTCCTGTCAGTGTATCTGTGACGCCTGCCCCTGTTGTGTCCTTCACAGCAGTGAACCCCACAAAAGACTCAGTAATAGTGACCTTCTTCTTCTCATCTGTATGAACATACCGTATGATAACGGAAGCCTGCTCTTGCTTTGAAATATCAGGTGTGCAGTCCAGTGCCACCAAAGTACTTGCAGGCTTTGACCTGGGTACAAATTTTACCTAGAACACATTTTGATATTGAATCAAAAAAATCATTGAGTGCACCAGGTCAGATATCCAGTGTTTTGTTTTGTTTTTTCAGCAGCCTTTCTAAGATGTTCTGCGAGTATGACATCATAGCGTGCTATGAGCTCAAGGATACCCAAAAAATTTACATTTTTAGGATTTCCTGACTGTGCATTTTTCCCCCTCAGTGGCAAGTTTCTCTCTGCAAGGAAGAGTATGCAGTCGATCACTCGAGTCAACACACTTCTCCAGTGTGCCTTTTCATCGGCCATGGCTCTCTGCAATTCGCTATCAATAGTTTTACCTATGCGTAAGCGGGATACCAATTCTGTCCACATCATATATGCATTTATGTGATAACCACTGGTTTCATGTGTCAGTGTTTTTGAAAGACACTGCCAGTTATTATATCCAACCACAAAGCATGTGTCAGCAACTCTAGATTCAGTTTACATGCAACACAGTAGACTCTGTAAGTACTTTTGGAATACAGTAACCACAGTATGCTTTGGAAAAACCTTTGACTTTTATCTGATCTTGGATATGGTCCATCAGGACATTGCCACGGGCCATTCTCAACCATGTACTGTCTCATCTTCTGCACCTCTCCGTTCCTCTCCCTCATCTTCACCTCTCTGTCCCAGTTCCTCTTCATCATCATCTGCACTTCTCTGTTCCACATTCACCTCTGTCCTGCCATGTCTGTCTGCACTTATTTTACCAAAAGGATACAGTGAATAGAGTGGTCAGCAGAAATTCAGCCCATATTGGACATCAAATTTTTTTGTGCAACAAGCATTATTTAATAGCTTTGAATAAATTAGGCTACAGATCTTGCTAATGCAGTGTTTTACTATGAATAGTAAATATTTTATTTATTTATTTTACTCAAAATCCTGTGTTTTATATAGTAGTTGTCACGGTAGTAGTAGTAGTAGTAAATAATATTAATAAAAGAAATAATATTTTGAAATTACTCACTTGGTATTAAGTGGCTGTTCCTACACTTCCACCTGATATTAGACCAACCTGTTGCCTTCCCCTGTCTGCCCTGGTACTCTCTTCTTCTCTTTCTCTCCATCCTCACACTTGAATGACATGAACTTTGTTAAGGAGGTTTCAGAAATACAGCAGTCAAATCACATGTAAAATACATGAAATTTTAATTTTGAATGATATCCTTATTGGATATCAGTTACTGATTGGACGCTGCAGCTGATCAGATTCATCAGATACAGCATTGTAGTGTTACATCCCAGTGAAGACAACTGCTGTCAACTCAAATGTATTACTCCCACGTTATAGTTTATCTGTTATGATTTGCAATTTAGTTTTAGTTTAAAAAACAGCTATATGAAAAACAAAAAAACACAAACAAGCTCATTTATTTTTCTTGTCATGATCTGTTATATTGTAAATACTGATCAACGTTTCACTAGTATGCTAGTAGGCTAGCTTTAACTAACCTGAATAGGCTATTTACAAGCTTCCTCAACTTGCTGACTTTCTTTCAACCACCTTGACAAGCTTTGTTTCATCCCAATATTATCTTTCTCCTTCTCCCTGTTGTGTTTTCTGTTTTTCGCCCCCGACAGCTTTTTCTTCTGCCTCTCCATTCTCCCTGTCCCTGACATGATGAACACTTTTGCTCTAGCGCGCACTTGAGGGGGCGCGCACTGGAGCGCCTGTGTGTGTCAGTCAGGGGAGGGAGGGAGGGATGGGGGCGATAGGAGAGGACGGGGGAAGAGCGGAGCCAGAGGGGCGCCTAATCAGTGACGTGCTTATGTTATTGATCATATAATTTAGACACCCAATCATTTAAATACAGATAATGCACTGAAAATAATTTTCCCCCAATTGCTTTGGCGCCCCTATGGGCCTCATATAGTGCATACCCACTTTTTGCACCACTGCATACAGGGACCGTGGACAGTTGAAGTTGTCCAGGAAAACTGATGCCATTTGGCCTGCAAATGACTTTAGGGTCTGACCTGACCCCTTATTTGGGCCTGCGGCCTTGTTGGTGTTGATCCTCCTCAGAGCAGAAGTCACTTGGTAAAGCTGCAGGATGATAGGCTGCTGCTGCATCCCTGGCTGGGGAAGATGTACAGTTCTTCTGCAGCTTGGAGAGTCTTGTGGGGTCATGGCCTGCTGATTGCTGTTCTTGTAGTCTGTGATGGTCTTGATGCCTTTCCACATATTACGTGGGTCGTTACCATTAAAGTGCTCCTCAATGCAGTGTTTATACCTGTGTTTGGCCAGTTGGATACCCTTTTTCAGTTTTTTCCAGGCCCTGCTATAATCCAGCCTGTCTCCTGATCTGTATGCTGCATCCTGGGCTTTTAGCAGGGGCCACGCTGTCCTGTCCAATCAAGGTTTCTGGTTAGGAAAGGCCGTGATTGTCTTTGTGGGCAGGACATCATCAGTGCAGAAGTTAATGTAAGACAGCACAGATGATGTGTATTCCTCCAGATCAGCTCCCTTTTTGAACACTCCCCAGTCTGTATGCTTAAATCAGTCCTGTGAAGCTGAGGACGCCCCCTCAGTCCAAACCTGGATGGTTGTGCTGGTGAGTTTGGTTCTGTAGATCAGAGGTGTGTAGGCAGGAATCAGCTCTACAGAGATGTGATCTGACATACCAAAGTGAGGAGTTGCTACAGCCTTGTATGCACCTGGGATGTTGCAGTAGACCTGGTCCAGTATATTGCAGTCTGTTAGGAAAGTTTATGAATTTGTGGAATTTGGGGAGAACAGATTTTAATTCCACATGGTTAAAATCCCCAGCCACGATCACAGCCGCCTCTGGTTTAGCATTTATCTGGCTGCTGATCCAGCAGTATAGCTCCTCCAGCGCTAGCCTAGCATTGGCTTGCGGTGGTATGTAGGCCGCAATGATTGTAACAAAGCTGAGTTCTCTTACCAGTTTGAACAGTCTGCACTTAACTGCCAGATATTCCAAATCAGGGCAGAAAGTTTTGATAGTGTTAGCAGTTGTACACCACGAGTTGTGAATGTACACTACCAAACCTCCTCCTTTGGTCTTGTCTGAAGCTACAGTCCGGTCGGCCCGAAACAAAGAGCACCCCGCGGGTTTCACCGCTGCATTGGGGATGTTGTTGTCCAATCAGATCTTGGTGAAAATCGCCACACAGCTGTCCGTCCTTTGTGAGACGATCCTCAGTAGGATTTCATCCATTTTGTTGGTAAGTGACTTGGCGTTGGCGAGGATGAGGCTGGGAAGCACCAGTCTGTATGGTCTACCATGTAGCCCAGTGCGCAGGCCACCCCGCTTACCCGGTTTTTGTTTATGGTGTCTCCTCTGTCTCTTAGGCCACAGAAGGGGGATGGTAGTAACCCCTGTGGTCCGCTGCAGCTCGGGTGGAATAAAATCTAGCTTTGGAAGTTCGTACAGTCCAGAGTTCTTCCCTGATTCCCACAGTTCAGCCTTTCTGTACTGGATTAAGGCTAAAAGTCCTTGAAATGCAGGTGACAACACGAACGAAAACAACAATGAGCTGGCCCGGTGGGGTGAAAGGAGAGAAGTTGAGGCCTTATGTTAAACGCAAAACAGAACTGAGTCTGCAGGATGGCTGCATCTTTTGGGGTACAAGGGTCATCAAGCCTCCCCCAGGCCATGCACAGATCATGGAAGAATTACACAACACTCATCCAGGTGTATCTTGGATGAAAAGCCTTGCGAGATCCTACGTCTGGTGGCCAAGACTGGATCAGGATCTGGAGAACAAGGTGAAATGCACACAATATCAGACCAATCAGAACATGCCTCAACCTGGTCCCTTGCACCGATGGGAATAGCCAAACCACCCCTGGTCCAGGCTACATTTGATTTACTGGTCCTTTCAGGGGGCAGATGTTTCTTATAATGGTGGATGCACACTCTAAATGGATAGAGGCCCACATCATGAGCAATATCACAGCCCCCACAATCATTGACAAACTCAGGCAAGTGTTTGCAGTCCACGTGTTTCTTGACAAATTGGTCACTGATAATGGCTCGACATTCACCAGTGAGCTTTTCAGTGAGTTCATGCAGCAGAATGGCATTCATATACGGACAGGTCCTTTCCACCCAGCCTCAAATGGGTTAGCAGAGCGGGCTGTTCAGACAGTAAAGGAGGGACTGAAGCGGATGACAGGAGATTCGCTCAGCATTCAGATTTTACATTTCCCGTTTAAATACCACGCACACAGGCTCAAGTCCAGACTGGACCTGCTGGGTCCAGATATGAAGGCAAAAGTGGGGTAAAAGCAGGAAAAACAGAAAAAAAAAGACATGATCAACATGCACATGAGAGACAGTTAAAACCAGATGACTGTGTTTGTGTGAGGAACTTCAGCAGCAATAACAACCAGCTGTGGCTACCTGGGATTATTCTCAAGCGTAGTGGGCCAGCCTCCTATGTTGTTATGCTGACTGATGGATGTACGTTCCGTAGACATCAACATCACGTGTGCCTGCGGCATGATGCAGGTTTGAAGACCGACAGTGCCGCTGAGTGTCCAGTGGGGAGATCAACAACTGAGGAGGTGGGTCCACAAGAGAGAGAGGCAGAGACCTCTTGGTCCTCCAGAGAGCATGAACATTCTCACACGGAAACCTCTCAGTGTCCCTACACCAGATCCACCCAAAACACCCACACCAGCAGTGAGTGCTGGGTCACCGCACTCGCAAACCCCGAGATAGACTGAATGTTTGAACAGTTTAAGTGGACTGAATATTAAAGCTGTCATGTTTTCCAGGGATTGGTATTTACAGTTGTTGAGACAATAATTTTAGGTTCTGAGCGTACGCAAGCTAAAAATGTCCAAATTTAAAGGGGGAGAAGTGTTGTAATGTGAACATTATCAAGTTAAGTTAGTTCTTATCAGAATAAGAGTACAATAAGCAGAATAAGAGCTATGCGCCCACTAGGGGTCGATGTTGCATATGCATTTATTTTGAAGTACACTTCCGCCCCTGGCGTTGTATACTTGACCTCCAGCTGACAGAGATGTTTGCAGATTAGCTCTGGATGTACAGCGCATTTCGCCATCCTTATACAAAGTGAAAATACGGCCAAGACGTTGTCGAGTGGTTATTTTCTAACTGAAGTTACCACAGATGTACTGTGCAACAATGACTGAAGTAAAATGTTAAGGCATAAAAAAAGACTTTCAGCAAAATAAATATTGTGCTTTTGTAGGCTTATTTGAAAAAAAAAATGTATCTGTGAATTTTGGACATGCTGCTCTCACATACCGAAGGAGGTGGAGGAAGCCACCTGAGGGAGCTAATAGGATCAACCACCCCGTTCGCTACTTCTCCAGACAGTTCAACACGTATCAAACACATTACAGTACCACTGAGAAAGAGCCCTTCTCACTGCTGTTGGCCCTGCAACACAGTCCGCTCCTTGTCATCGGGTGCACCCACCATAACCCGCTTGTATTTTTGAGACAGATGAAAAACACCAATCAGAGGCTGATGTGGCGGCCCTTAATGGTGCAAGACTTTCATTTGCAGATTACGCACAAAAAAGGTACAGAAATTGTGCTGTGCTGGCGAATGCTTTCTCACGAGCCTCATGTCCAACCCAGTTGTAAACATTTTTCTCTCTTTCTTTCTTTCTTCATATATATGTATATATTTTTTTTATGGGGGGTAAATGTTTACTTTAGAGCTCCCTACTCTGTCTCTGATTGGCGGGTTCCTCCAAGTGCTGGCCTAGCACTAACCTGCCCGTGCCTTATTGCCTGTGTTGTATATAGTCTGCACGATTCATTTTCACTTGTATATACCAGCGCGAAGCAGCAGGGGTGAGCTGCCATTTGCTTTTGATTGTTTTCTCCTGCTTTTGTTTAGTTTAGGGAGGTAGGTTTTATTAATGTCTTTTTGTTTACTTTTGTTTCCCGTAGGTTTTAGTTAGTAGGTGCCGGGAAAGATAGTCTTGTGTTTGTTATTATTTTGGCCTGGGTTTCCCCAAAGAGAAGCTTTGACACTTAGCCTGACTGCTGTTCGGTGTGTGTTAAAAATGAACTGTTCACCTTGTAACCGCTCCTTTTTGGTCTTTTTTTGTGTTGCACCTTCAGACCCCTAGACTGGGGTGCAACATAAATTGGGGGCTTGTGCCTTCCTTTCTTTCTGTGTTTTGTGGTGTGTGCGCCGGGCAGGTTGGGAGTTTTGTGTTTTTGGTTGCCGGTTTTTCTTTGTGTGTTAGTATGTCCAGGTTTTTTGATGTGGATGAATTCGCAAAGGGGCCGGCTCTTGAGAAACTGGACCGATTCACAAAAGCAGATTTGTTGCTGATCGCAAACGTGTTTAATGTCTCTGTCCCTTTGCATGCCTGCGAAGTGGAAATTAAAGCTAGTTTGTCAGAGAATTTAGTGGAGAGGGACATAGTTGTCTATAGTCTGTCTATTTTCTATTGTTTGTTGGTTGTTTCTTTTCTGTAGTTCTGTCAAAAGGGAAATCCCCTCTTGTTCCAGGCTTTCTGTAGTCTCACTACTTGATGGAAAATGATTGCTCCCAGCTCGTCTAGGTCTCTTCACATTCTTTGCTGGGTAGGCATCCTCTTGAGACCTTGCCAGTGCCTCTGCAACATCACTGAAGTCGGAATCTTCAGGGTATGGTGAGCCACTGCTGTGTTCTTGGGGAGTCTGAGGAAGGGCTGCTGAGCAGTATTGTATCATCTGTATGTGCAGACACTGAGGAGTCATCACTGTCCAGTCCAACTAAAGGAATGCTACTCACTGAGGGATCAACTGGGTACAAGACAATAGTTGTGCAATCAGGATTTCTTTGAGAATTATAAGGTCCTTAATTACAGTTGTAGAGGTCAGATTCACAAATATGTTCCCAAAATCTGTGTCCTTGTACTGCAACCTCATGTGTCCCACTAGGCCACATGCATTCTCGACCTCATCAATAAGCTCTTTCAGTGAATTGGAAAACCCCTTGCGTAGCTGTCTTCACTCAGGATGACCAGCAATCAAATGGGTGTGATATCTGCCATGGTGCTCTGTGAGAGTGAGAGAAAGCGATCGAGAAATATGGCTCAGTTGCTTTTTTACATTTGTAATACTTAAAATTTTCAAAATTAAACTCAAGGTGACATGATGTAAAATGCACTTTCATATTTTTCCTGCTCCATCCTGCATTAGATGTGGCTCCTGTTGTGTTATAAAGAAATCTGTTGAACATAGACCTCAACATCCAGCAGGCTGACTGTTCCTACCAACTGAAAAACTACTGAATTATATATATCTGTTGGTAGCTCCAAGAACTAATACAAGTTTTAATGCCCCCTCCCCCCACATCTCCTGCAAAATGAAGACCATCAACTGTAAATCATGGAAATATAGTCTAGTGGAGTCCGAGAATAAAATATTGAGCTGAAATAAGGATAATATGGGAACCAAAATTTTAAAATGAATGCTTTCTTGTGTTCCACATTAACGCAGACTTTACACATGTATGTATCTTTTGAAAGTTATTGACGGCAATCATCTGGATTATTTCCACAAATTCAGGAAGCCCTGCCAATGAGCCATTTGCAAGGATCATTCCATTCCTATAGTTCATGCCACCATACGTTACATTTTTAGCCAAGCACACACTTTCCAACCATGGGTGCCTCTGTTGAGTTGAAACATTTGCTACCTCCAGGAGGGATTTAGGAAAGTTCCATATGTGCAGGTTGTATGCCGCACAACTCTTTTGAAGAAGCTGTGCTTCGCTTCGAAGCGCATGGTCCATAATGCAACTAACAGTCCAAACTCACAGATTAAGTAAGGATAATGCTCTAAGAAATGGTGTTTCGGCAGAAAGTTTGACTCTGAGAAAACTTCTTTGAATTGAACTCTGTGCTCAAAGATCTTAAAGTTCAAATATGCAATTCATTCCTGAGTCTGAACTGGAGAAACAACAACTTCCACAATGTCCTTCAGATCAGCAAGGAGTTTCCAGGCTGGTTCATCAGTGGGCACTTTCTGTCCAAGTAGTAGTGAAAAATTTTTTTATTAAACTCCAGTTTTCATGTGTGTTTCCACCAATTGTTTTCCTGGATGCAGAGGTCAGTGTAACAGAGTGGGGCCAATTTGTTTTATCAGTTCATTTATAAGGAAAATCTTGTATCGCCTTGTTTAAAGCGTCCAAAGTAAAACACTTTTTGGAAATGAATACAGTCAGACAGAGACTTCAACAGGAACTATTCCCTCAAATAAATCATGGACAATGTCCGGAGGGAAAAGCACTAGTAACATTGAAATGGTTCCGTTTTTCTGACAGAACACATTTACTCTTAACACCATAACAGTTGTTCAAGGAATTTTCCCTCAAGGGTTTTCAGATGATTTGTGTGAATCTCCTCAGTTCTCAGAGAGAAACCTCCAGCTCCAACTTCCTTGTCCCGAATTTCTAACCTATCTGCCGTACAAAACCTGCAAACATATCTGCCAGAAAAACCCTCTACAAAACCATCAATACTGTTTGCGCCAAGGGTGTCGGCAACAACACACTGCAATGTGCCCTTCAAAGTTTTCCACAGCTTATCCACAAAAATCTCATGTTGTTCCAATGTTATGAGATCAGTAATCAAAGGCCCTAACACTTTTTCATAACCATAGACCTTGACATCATTGCTTTTGATCAATACAGCCAAGTGGATAGAGGGCAATAAGGAATGACAACCAGCTGGCAGATTGCCTAAAATCCAGTACAAAGCACAGATTTTGTGTGTTTTACGTGATGTACCAAGGGGATTGCATATTTCAAAGTCGTCGACATACAAAATCAAAGAAACTGAACATTCTTTTGAGAGAATAGCATTTCTTTTATAGAGAAGCCCGTCCCGAAAGGATCTGTATACCTGTTTATCACTCTCCACTGGATGATGTTTTTCCTTCAAATTTATAGTCTTATTTAGGGTAGTTTCACAATTTAAAAGTTGCTGCAAGGAATTTAGTAAAGGTACATACTGAAAAGACTTAATATTCTTTCAGTCTAAAACATATTCAACAGGTTCAACAACGTTAAAGTTTTTCTATAGTATGTCTTCCATTTCAAAGCAGTCGACAGTGGACCGTGGTTTCCTGTTGCAGCTTGGATGGGATTAGAAGTGCAAAGTACTCTTTCACAACACATTCATCAACCCTTTAACTGTTATTTTTTAAGAAGTCAAATATTGTCTTTTGGGCGACTGGCAGTACTATTTAAATATTACAACTCTTCAAGTAGTTCATTCACAGCTGCACTTGGCACCAGAAAAGAATGTTCTAACCTAAGTACTTTAGCCTAACTTAGTACTTTCTAACTTAAGTAATTTAGTAATGAATTTACTACATTTAGCCTCAGTACTTAATTTTACAAAATGTTATTTAAACCGTAGTTTAAATAAGAAAAGTAATTTTTTTCAACTTATGGAATGAGAAAAAAACAGCTTTGTTTTACTTTTTTCAGTGTGTTTGACAGCTGTGGCTGAAGTCTCCACTGTGTAGTGTTGTGCATGGGGTTCTGATGCATAACTGGCACACTCGTGCTGCTGGGAACTTGGGGTGGAATTCGTTCAGCAGGAGGTGGTTCCACATAGCTTTCGGAGCCATGTTCTTAACCTCGCCCATGACAAGTCTTTTGGTCACTTAGGAATTAGGAAAACTTACCACCGTATCCTGCGTTATTTCTTTTGCCCCGGCCTGAAGGCTGATTTGATGAAGTTTTGCACTCCTGTCGTGTGACAGCTCAGTGGAAAGCCTACTCAGGTCATTCCTCCTGCTCCGTTACAGCTCATTCCAGCGCTCGCAGAGCCTTTTGAACACATCATTATTGACTCTGTGGGTCCCCTGCCCAAAACAAAGTCTGGTCACCAGTGTCTGCTGATGTTAATGTGCACTGCCACTCGCTACCCAGAAGCCCTCCCGTTGCGCACATTGAAAACCAAAGCTGTTGTTAAAGCACTTATTGGTTTCTTTATTGGTTTGCCAAAAATACATCCAGTCCGACCAGGGAACAAACTTCATATCCAAAGTCTTTGCCCAGGTGCTAGCTTCATTGTTCAACAAACACAAGCAATCCAGTGCATATCATCCCCAGTCTCAGGGCACACTTGAGCGTTTCCATCAGACATTAAAATCCATGATGAAAAAATACTGCCTTGAGACTGGGAATGATTGTGATGAAGGTTTCCTTTTCTCCTCTTAGCTGCACGAGAGAGCGTGAAGGAGTCAACTGGTTTCAGCCCTTCTGAGTTAGTGTTTGGCCATACTGGTCGAGGCCCACTCTGTTTGCTGAGGGAGAAATTCCTTTCTGAAACCACTAGTCCCACCAATGTGTTGGATTATGTCAGCAAGTTCAGGGAAAGTTGCATGCACTGCTCTAGGTGCATCCCATGGGAGGATGAAAAACAGATATGATAAAAAGTCTGTTATAAGAAACTTTAAGGTTGGTGATAAGGTGCTGGCCCTCCAGGCCCAGTTTTGTGGGCCATATGTGTTTAAAAAAATTGAAATAAGCTGAAGGCATATTTTTCATGTAGTGATGCTGACGTTTCCTCCTCTGTCATGCCTTTTGCTGTCGCTACACTGACTTCTGTATCGCCCTCTCTGTACACTCCTGAAAGTGACGGTCTTTATGAGAATAGTTCTCCTTGTTCACGGCTGCAGAATTCGAACTTTTTGAAAGGTCTGCCAGCCCAGTTCCAGCATTTAAATCCGTCAGGACAAGCAGATATTATGCGTCTTATTAACAGCTATCCCACCTTGTTTTCAGACCATCCATCCTGCACTACTGTCCTTTCTGCCGACATCGATGTTGGTGACCACCCACCTATCAAACAACACGCTTACTGGGTTAACCCAACCAAGCGTGCTCTTCTGAAAAAAGAAGTCAGTTACCTGATAGATAACGGTCTAGCTGTCCCCAGCGCCAGTGTGTGGAGCTCTCCTTGTATGCTCGTGCCCAAACCTGACAACACAACCCACTGTTGCAGTCACTTCAGAAAAATAAATAATGTCACAAAAGCCAATTCATATCCCCTGTCTAGGATGGAAGACTGTGTGGACAGGGTCGGTACAGCAAACTTTGTCACGAAGCTTCATTTACTGAAAGGTTACTGGATTCCCTTTAACCGCTTGTGCTTCTGACATGTTCGTAACTCCGGATAATTTATGTCAATACACTGTCATGCCCTTTGGTCTCCGGAACGCACCTGCCATTTTCCAATGGCTTATGCACATCGTCCTGGCCGATGTGAAGAACCATGTACCTTGATGATGTGGCAGCTTATTCAGCTATGTGACCTGAACACATCCGAACCCTAGAGGAGATTTTTGACAAGTTAAAGGATGCCACACTAACTCTGAACCAAGCTAAGCGTGAGTTCAGCAGAGCTATAGTCCTACCTTGGGAAGCAGGCGGGACAGGGTCAGGTGCGCCCAGTTGGTGCCAAAATTCAGGCAATCCTGGAATATCCAGTACAAACCAGCCTCTACCGCAAATTTGGTGCTGTTGTTGCCCCTCTCACAACTTTGACAAGTGCCAAAAAGCCTTTTGCCTGGACACCCACTTGCCAACACTCCTTCGAGTCCCATAAGGCCCTCCTCTGCAGCGCTCCTGACCTCTCTTGTCCTTTTAAGCAGGAGGTGGATGCCAGTGCCAGCAGAACCGGTGCTGTTCTCCTGCAGGAGGACCGGCAGGGTATCGACCACCCTGTTCGCTACTTCTCCAGAAAGTTCAAAACGTATCAAGCACATTACAGTACCATTGAGAAAGAGGCCCTCTCACTGCTGCTGGCCCTGCAACACTTTGAGCTGTTCCAGTCCGCTCCCTGACGTTGTGCACACCGACCATAACCCACTTGTGTTTTGGAGACAGATGCAAAACACCAATCAGAGGCTGATGCGGAGGTCCTTAATGGTGCATGACTTTAATCTGGAGCTTAAGCACAAAAGAGGTACAGAAAATGTGCTGGCGGATGCTCTTTCATGAGCCTCAGGTCCGACCCAGGTGTAAACATTTTTCTGTCTTTAACTTTTTTTATTCATTTAATTTTTTTTTTTTTTTTTTGAGGGGGGGGGGCGTGAATTGTTTACTTTACAGGTGGGGTGTTTTGGCTCCGGCCATATTTGGAATGTCTGCCATATTGTTTCTTTGTATATGTTTCTGCTCTGGTGTAACCTCTCCTGTTTTTTGAGGATTTTGAGGATCTGTGCTGGCTCCCCACTCTGATTGGCGGGTTCCTCCAGGTGCTGGCCTGTGCTGAGTGCGGCCTTCAAGTACGTCAGAAGCTGTCAAACTCACGGAGGGTCGTTTGACAGCTGTCACCGTCCTCCTCACTAGTGTCTAACATGCCCGTGCCTTATTGCCTGTGCTTTACCTGTGTTGTGTATAGTCTGCACGATTAATTTTCACTTGTATATACCAGCACGAGGCAGTAGGGGTGAGCTGCCTGGGGTGTAACATCCTGTTTCTTTGCTGAGTCGGTTTGGGTTTTTTTGCTTTTTAAATTACGCAGATCATATTACAGATCATGTGGTCTCTATGGAGTAGTGGGCTATATTTATTAACGCTGAGATGGCGTCAGCATGTGTCGGAGGAGTGAGTGGACCAATAGAGAGCAGGCTGCTCAGGACTGAGGCACTTTATCTGTGCTTTCATTTATTAGAGTTGTTTTAGCTTCCATTATTCAGTGTGGAACTATGTTGGCTGACTTTTTAAAAGATGAAATAAGATGTTTTTTGTGTTGCAAATTGAAAGTAGACTTGGAATTGAGCTTTTTTTCTCAATTCCAAATCCTTGTCTGGTTTGACCAGTAGTTTATGGTGACTTTAAATATGCGTGGCTGTGCAATTGTGCATTGTGTCATTTAAAGGCCTCTATTCGTTTTTACTGTATGCAAGCCTGCTGTATTTAAAGATATCACAAATATATATTTATATTTAATCTTAAAAGCAAAGGTAATGATACGATAGCATACTCCCTCTCCACTCAACTAGTCAGTAATGATCTTTTTTTGTTGAAGTCACAAACTGGAAATGCTCATTTTTAATGTGCCGTTATTTTGTAAATTTGCCACTTTATGACACATTTCCCTCTTTAAGCATGAGTATGGAAAAAATGCTCCCAAGATTTTTGAAAAAGCAAAGTAGTACATATTGGTATCTAAACTATTGGAGCAGAAGTAATATCTGATGGCTCATGTTTGATCAAACTTTCATCAGAAGTATCTGTAGTGCAGTGGGGCCAGTAAGGACCGGATGCAGCCAGTGTCAGGCTGCAGGTGGACCTCTCAGTGGTTGTTCAGGCCATGAAAGTGGCGTTGGATCTTGTAAAGGATGTCTGGAGCATCGGGGACTCCATCTATGACTACATCTACACCAATCCCATGAAGGAGAACATCGACGCTCTGGAGAATATCTTCACCATCCAACATTGTGCGATCGGGCTGCTCACTTATATCCTCTTCAAGAAGCTCTGAAGATATGCGAAAGGACGGGCTGGGACTCACATATGGATGTGGGCTGATGCAGATCAGACTCACGACTGATCAGGCCTACAGGCCTGTCCACAGGCCTACAAGAGGTGAAATGGATTGTGTCCAAGCCAAGAGCCTGAAATGATGGAGATGTCATGTGACCTGAGACACACTGGCACACAGCGGAGACTCAGCCACAGAACAAAAAAAAAGTCACCAAAGGATCATTCATTTTTACTTTCCACTATTTTTCAACATTACTGCAGGGCCAGCTTTTTAGAAATCTAGATTTGGAGAACCACTCTGAGGTTCATGTTCTCAGTAGTGTAAGAGTTGTGAAGGAGCTGATCATGTGATGCAACAGGGTCCAGCTGTGTAAAGTGTTTTTATAGTGATGAAAGCAGATTTTATGCCTTCGGTTATAACTTCTTAAATGTAGATTTACCATTTAATTTAATGGTATACTCACCCACAGAACTAATTGTTTCCTCTCTGAAACCTTAATTCCAGCTTTTAGGCATAAAAATGTTGATACAGCATTATGTTAACATCTTATACAACCCAATAGTTGTTACATGACTGTCAGTGTGAGCGCCGAATTAAACAACATGAAGTGTCCTTAAAACTGTAATGTACATGTTGAGCTGTTGATGGGCTGTAGTTTTATTTAATTCATAGATATATTACTACCGTAGTTTTGTTTTGTTTTTAAAAGAAACATTTTGTACAATGTACCAACATATTTAAATGTGATACTATTTGAATATTACACTGGATCAGTGTAAGATATGAAAGGAGTGTCTTTTACTGTATAACATATTTTTGTCATTGTACTTAATGTAGCTTCTTCAACCTAACGAGAGGATCGTTTGAAGAGGTGGTGTAGTTGGAAACTACTGCCATTAGAGTAGTGAGTATAGAAAAAATAATGTTTTCATCTGTTTATATTTGTTACAGTTCCAGAGGGAATAACAACACCCAAGAATTAAACATTGTTTTAATATCATTTTAACAGCAAGTTTGGTTACTCAAAATGCTAAATAAATGTGGAATTCTTGCAGGTTGACTGCGACACCATGCTTCAGTGTAGCATCAAATTCAACACAAACTGTTGTACAAAAATGGAAAATGGGTTCAAGTTGTAAATCACAGCTATGTATAAAACTGCTCATAACGTTTCTTAGAAGACCAGTACAACCACCAAAGAAGACTTGACTGCAAATTTCAGAAAACTGCCTGGTTTTCACCTCAAGATAATTCAGCAATTCATAAGCAGGTATGACACACCTTCTTCAAAACATGTGCTGGGTTCTTCAGCTCAACATCTCAACATCTACCCAGCCGTTAAACATTATTTTTTCTGAACTTACAGGCATCAAGCTTGGTTCCCAAGCCCTTACATAACCTATTCATAAGTGTCCAGTCTGAAGCAGAGTATATCTAGATGTGAATCTCTCCACGCTCTCCCCCTCCAGAAACTTCATGGCTCTCCAGTGGATCTTGCCACAGTTCTCTGGTTTTCCACCAGGTCCCATCTCCTCCTGGATATACTGCAGCCACAGATCTTCAAAGACATAAAAATACAGTGAGAAAAAAAATATATAATATGTTATGACACAAAGGGTCTTCAACTTCCCATATCCCAATCGATACATAAGACACAAACCGTGTTTCATATCTCGTCTCATATTTTTAATTTTAGCTTTGAAACAAACACAATTTGTCATTGACTCAGCTTTGTGAGATGGAAACCTAGAATTTACATTTGTTTAACAAGATGCAGTGGCAGTATATACTTGTTTTTCCACATTTTAATATTGTTCCTTTCAATGCAGTTAAATAACACTTACCATCATCTGTTGTGCCAAACTCCTGCAGGGCCCTCTCATAGTAGTCTCTCAGATTGTTTTGCTTTGGAGTCTCCTGGGCAAAAAAGACAGTTGTCGTCTAGCTTCAGAATGTTTTTTTTTTTGTTTGTTTGTTTGTTTGGGGGGGGTTGTCATATCTTGTAGAGCAAGCTGATTCATACAGACAATGGTAAATCACCCAGGATAAAGAGTATTCAGTCTTGTCATTATGAATCTGTTCCACACATGAGCATTTTCACATGTGGACCACAGGGTTCAGTCAACTTACTTGTTTCTTCTCAATCTCAATCATTCTGGTGAAAAAAGCCTTAGACAACGGACGGATTTCCTGTAAACTACAATAGAAGACAGTTTTAATTACTGATTCATCACACGATGCTCCTGTTTTTGTGGATTTGCAGCTTTTGTATCTCTTATCATTTAGATCGAGGACATGAGCAGAGTCATTTCTTTTTACCTTTTAAAGGTCTTCCTGGCTTTTTTGTACTCTCCAGTGGAGTAGGACCAATCGAGGTAGAGCTCTTTCATCTCCATGGCAACAGCCGCTACTGCAGACAGCAGACCTCTCTGGTAAACACACAAGAAAAACGTGTTTGCATGCTATTCCCGTTTCTGAGGCCAAAACAATGAGCAGACATGAAGGTACAGTACAGGACAGCACCTGCTTTGGATACAGTACTTTACATTTCTGACCAAAACTGTGAAACTGATTTTTAGCTCCTTTCGTTGCTGAAATCCCATTCCAGTGAAAACGTATACAAAAAATGTAGTAAGTGTGTGCTACAGAACTGCAATGAGGACAGTGTGCATGGGCTTTGAACGGCCTGGGATTGACTCAGGTGAGCTACCTTGAAGATGCCCTCTGTTTCCTCAGGAGCCTGGTTGGCTGCACTCCACTGGACCTGCAGCTGCCAGAGAGGTAGACTCTCCTGTCAGAACAGCACATGACAGATTTAGCTATTAGATGGTTTCTAGAAAGCATCTTTCTCCTCAGGGATGAACTTTCTGCAGCATCAGAGGGTCATATCACCTCATTCTGCTCTCAGCCAACAGTTTCCCAAAAGTATTATTCAGCCTGTATTATTTCTAAAAAGAGCTGTATTATTTCTAGAAAGTGCAAATGTATACATTAAAGTGGATTAAGAAAGTATATTTTCCCTAATTAATATATCTGCGCTCCCATAACATGCAATACAGAACTGCTTTATCGTTCAACTGTCCAGACATAAATCCCTGAGGTTTTATACTGTTCCCCAACCTTTAAAGTATTTATCTTGAAAGGAAAGGCTTGCATAATGAGCAGTGTGTTGTAATCCTCCCCACACAGCTACTTCTCAGAGCCACAATCTTGGAAAACCCCAACACAACAACAATCAGCTATTCTGCTCACTACTACAGAACCCGTGGCTGAGTCAAGGCATTTGTATTCCCAATCATCCAGGGATGTACTGTGGTGTACTGTGCAACAATGACTGAAGTAAAACTTTCAGGCATAAAAAGACTTTCAGCAAAATAAATAACATGCTTTTGTAGGCTTATTTGAAAAAAAAAACAAACAAACAAAAAAAAAAACAAAAACGTATGTTTAAATTTTGGACATGCTGCTCTCACATACAGAAGGAGGTGGAGGAAGCCACCTGAGGGAGCTAATAGGATGGAATAAAGATATAAATGGGCCAAGGACATGGCCCAGTTACGCAGGAGTACTGCTGTGTTGTCTGTTCTCCAAGGATTATATCAGATGACAGCTGATGTGGTGAATGTGCTTGACGTATTCAAACAAAATTCCCAAATTTTATATGATTGTAAGCAAATGGTGTTGATCCAAAGTGTGTGCATGTGTACCTTGGGATTAACATGTGTGAGAGCATCCTGGAATAGTTTGCCCATATCTCTATTCCCCAGCTGCATTAGTGTCTGCAGACACAGACTCCACGCCGACACCGACTGGCTGTAGTGCTGCGTGGCTGCCATGGCGACACTGGCCACTCCCTCAGTATCTCCGCACGAGAGCAGGATCTGCAGCTACTCACATGGGATCATCATGTTGGTAATACATTCTGTACATTAACAAACTGAACCGTCATAATGCCTCTTAATATAACTTTAATTTGAGATAAAGGATAAATTACTTCAGTCCCATTTTGATTGAACATATATAACTTACTTTACTTTGTTTACATTTCATGAAAACATTGCCTTACCCATTCCTTATAATAATCCTCCTTCAGCATTGAGGAGTCATTGGCACGCTGCAGCACTCCAAGTAGCCTCTCTTTCCTCTGTGAGACAAGCACATTAACACATGTCAGGATTTATCCTTTAAACATTTACCTTAAAAAAATGAAGAAACATTTTTTGTGTGCACGTACAAATATTATCCACTTATTTCTTTTTCAGGAGGAAACTAATTGTCATTATGAGAATGAATCTTTAATTCAAAGATGATTCATAACCTTTTCCTTCAGATCTTGGACGTTGGTCTTTCTTTTCAGCCTCTCCAAGCAGAAAGCCACATACCGAGTCCACATGGGCTCTAAAGTGCAAACCATACAAAGCAGTGGTCTGTTATGTATTGTTCTGTCAGTGAACATGCCAGCAGTAAAAAGATGGTTCCAACAAGTTTAAAAAGCCACATTTAAGATTTTACCTTAAATACCTTTTACGCTATTTTGATCCCAGTGTTGACAAAAAAAAGTTGGCCCACACAGAGATAAGTGGCCTCAACTATAATTGATAATATGTTGAACTACAAAGTTTCGAGTCTCAATGTCTGATTCTGCCGAAACAGGTGTTTCTCTGTACATGTCTGGGCTCTTACCAGAGTTCAGGCTCTTGACCCCCTCCTCATAGACCTGGCAGCAGCGCTCCTCCCTCCGGTTGACATCAGAAGCCCGACCTTTGGCAGTCTGCAGCTCCTCTCCTACTCCAGGAGCGTCCAGCTCCCTCTTGGCCATGAAATCCCATGTTAAGCTGTCCTCAGTGAAGTTTGTCTGTAAGCTGGAAACAGACAGTGTTATTTGGAATACAAGAATACACATTAATGTGTGTGAAAAAGTAGTAAGTAGTATAGGTTTACTCTTGCAGGATGGAGTCCTGTATTTCTTTGGTGAAGTCAAAGATTGCTGCGATATTCAGAAGTGAGATGACAAACTCTGCCTCTGTGGGACAAGAATATCAACAACACAAAAATAAGTTGACCAGATTTAGGAAATAGGAGTCTTACAGAGATGATTGATTCAGCATCAGTGTTTATCATTTTAAAAACAACAGACACTCTGAAAATCGTTTTTGTAAAAAAGTAAATACAAGATAGGACAAAAAATCTTTCCCAAGCATGATGGATACCATCTTGGTACATGATCACATTGATGATACTGAAAATTCAAATTTAGTTCAACTTATTCTGAAACCTTTTGGAAAACATTTCAGCTTTTTTTTTTTTTTTTTTTAAATCACTTCTCAGTTTTATGTATGGGTTTTGAATAGAACTGGACATGTTTAAGAGGCCTACCTTTTATTTTCCCTGTAGCATTTCTATACACAACCTCAGCCAGTTTACCACTCAGGATCTCAGGAGAGAACTCATATTCACCCTGAAACGCATAAAGAGCAGGTATTAAGGTACTGAATACAAAATAATAGCTTCCATGCACAAGTGTGTGTGTGTTATTTTGTATACATGCATGTGTGTTGCCTTCTATTGCCATTTTCACCCACCAGGTCAATCTCAGCCATCTCAAGGTCCTTCTTCTGCCGCCGTAGTTTCTCGCTATGTAATAGCTCCATACGGAAGTACTGACAAAACCACATTGTCACCATCAACTGAAGCAATCACTGATTTGAAACAAAGTTTTTTTCCAATGCACATTCTCACCTTTAAAAAAAAAAAAGGTAAGCTAATAACCCCCCCCTTAGATTTCATAAGAAAACGCATATTGTTTTGTTTTTTTTAAGTTTACCTCCTGGTAGACCTTCTTGTTGTTTGGATGGAAGCGCAGCGCCCTCAGAAACAGGTGTCTGGCACTTTCAGAAGAATCTCTATCCTCCAATTCACTCTTGGCAGCCATGATCCACAAAGCTAAAGAAGCAAAAGACAAAAAAAAAAAAGGCCTGAGCATGCATTTTTCAATTTATAACCAGAACTACATTTTCATGTATATAACAGCAAAACATAAGCCAAACCATAGTCTGTACCTGATTTGTCGGGGTGGATAGCAAGCATGGCTGAGAATACCTTGCTAATCTGTCCCTTGGTGGCCTGATGAGTGCATCCCACAAGAGATCATAATTGGAATGAGAGGATGTGTGTCTGACTTGATTTAATTGAACTTGGAGCAAACAATGAGATGTTTACATACCCATTTCTTACAGAAAGCAACATGTGAGAGCCAAAGCTGCACATCATCCTGTGGGAAGAAAATGTATACGACTTGCTTCATTCATTGGTTTAGTAATTACAAACCTTTACACAATGTAGATGTTTTTAAGTAATTTGTTTTTCTTTTGTAAAATACACGTGCTCTTATTGTACTGGGCACATATATGGGTAAAAAGTTAATTGTTTCTAATGTTCTTTTAAATGGGCACATGTAGCAGAGCCATCATGATTTCATTCACCGTGTAAGCCTTGAACCCTCGTGCCCAACGTGGTGAACAACTGTAGCTTTGTAAATGATGTGTTTACATTACCTTCCACTTATTTGTTGCTCTTCTGAAGATACTATTTATTCTATGGATGATGGGGAACTCAATCTCCTCTCTTTTGAACTGGTAGTGTATGTGCTGCAGATGAAAGTGTAAACAGCTGGATAATTCAATATTAACTGAAAATACCAATGAAAAAGGCAATTTCTACAGAAGCTGTTGCACTGTTACATGCATGTAAGTAGCTGCATTTGACAAAAATACACAGGAATCATCCTTGAATCCACTGTAACAATGACTATACGATAGAGTGATGCAATGAGCCTTTTAACAATTTTCCCAGGGGCCACTTACTGCTCTTCTCTTCTTGACCAGCTCTAAAATGTTGATTTCATACTGTAATTAAAAAGATTTTGAAATAAGTGTTTTGAAAATGATTCCTTGCATTTATTTGTTTATAAATAATTATAAATATTAAATATTTCAAATCAGAGATGCGCTCTACCTGAATGTAGGCAATGAAATCCTCTTTGTTTATGATGGCCCTGTGGAGCTTGTACTCTAGGGCCGTTGTTCTCTTGATTATGCATCTGGAATAAACATGTTAACACTTAAAGAAACACATCGCTGGAATGTCATCTTATTTTGAGGAAATACACATCCATGAATACAAAGATGGACACGGACTATTTAAGTCTGAACTATTGACTATAGTTTGAACACGGCGTGTCTGGGCGATTGTGTCCCTGTACAGCAATTAATCCGTAGCAGCGAGGCTATTAAGAGAATAACAAAATGGAGAAAAAAACTGTTTTGTTTTCTTTCAGTGTTGGGGATTCGATGTGTCTGTGAATCACTGGGTTTTGTCTTACTTGACTTCTTTCTTGGTGAACAGTCCGACTCTCTGCAGCTGTTCCAGCTCAGGGATCCTCTCTTCAATTCGCTGCTGGACGACTTCAGCCATCTTGTCCGCGGTATTTTCTCCAGTTACTCGCTGCTGTTGACGTTTTTAATGTCGTTAATGTTATTAGTGTCAGTTTGACATTAAAGTAAACGACGTCATGCGACGAGGCTGAATCCTGTCGCTACACATGTGTACCGAAATTGTGCTTTGTGAGCTCTTCCGCTTCCGTCTGCAAATAGTTCCGACGGGAAACGTGGACTCAACACGCGTGTCTGTTAAAAAAAAAAAAAAAGCTTAGATTAGATTAAATGCTTTACCTGGTCGAGTAGAGTGGCCACTGTAACATATGTTTACAATGTTTTCATTTCTTCACGCAGTTGTCTATCAGTTGTTCATTGCTCTGAAGGTTGGGTTAGGGTTAGGGACATACCTTTCCTGTACTTTGGGGAAATTTGAACTTTTACTGCACTGCGTTTTATGTATATTTATGTATTTTATAGTAGTTTATTAATCCCAAAGAGTAAATGCAGTGTTACAGCTGCTACTTGGAATTAATGCCAAACCTGGGAACAAAATAGTGCAATTCAGCCATGACAAAGACCAGCCAATTATGCTTGTCACTGGTGTATGAACTAGAAGGGACATGTCAGCTCTTTGCTGCGTGTTGTGGAGTGATTTAGAGAAATATATAAATTGTTGTTGAGCCATCGTATGAATGGCGGGTTGGAGGTGGAGTGTATTCACAGCAGGGTGCCGGCAAAGTGCTGTATGAATGGGGCAAGTTTAGCTGTGGGTCGTCCAGATTGTTAATACCGATAAACTCGATTTCCCGCAAAATCATAGAAAGCGAGAGCGGGTAGTGTGTCGTCATCAAACGCCAGTGTCCAATCACAGTGCCGGATTCTCTCAGCTCATCTCCCATTGGCTGACAACTGACTACTGCTCTGTTGTTCAGTACAAATTGAAGGAAACCGCACCGACAGTAACTTACAGCTAGATAATCAATAAGTAGGTCCAAAATAGTCGCCCCATCTGTGAGATCTGACGGTTTGTGTGACAGTTGAATGCCAGCGAAGCTCCGGCGCTCGGACGATTGTTTTCCAGTTAACCATGCTAGCTCTGCTAGCCAGCTAGCTAGCTGGCTAGCCAGCCAGCGTCTCGTCGCCTACTCTTCATCTTCATGGATTTCTGCTGTTGAGTCTGCCAGGCTTGTGCTGGAGGCAGCGAGGCTAACAAATTAATGCCATCAGCCAGGGTGGGTTCCCTTTATTTGTGCCCAATATTTAACACATGTCGATTTTGGGGGTTCTTTTCGTTAGCAACAGTCCGAATAAACGAATAAATGCTTCGCTGAAATACCAGCTTAGCTAACGCTTTAGCATTGTGCTGTGCTAGTTAGCTCGATTGCTAACGCGAGTACTTGCTAAGCTAACTTGTTGTGCTTCCACCAGTTTTGTTCAAAATGTGTATGTTAAGGTGTTTCGTTGTCTCACTCGCAGAGCTCAGGTCATATTATGAGTGGGGCGAGTTGCAAAGCTAACGGTGCCGTGTACCCGGCCTCATCAGCCATGATGAACTCTGTGAAGAAGCCGAAGATGGAGCAGATTCAGGCCGACCGTGAGCTCTTCCTACAGGCCTTTGAAAGTGAGACTTCACGCCTCATCACATTATAAAGCAGTCTGTCTGAGATGAATCCCCTTCCTGCTCCCACTCAGCCTTAGGGACCTCACTTGAGTTACTCATTTTGTTTACAGTGTCGGGTTATGACAGACAGGCCTCCATAGCTGGTCTGTCTGTCCAAAGGGAGCCCCTGATTGTGTTGTTTATACCCGAACATCTATCATTATGAGCGTGTTTTATGGCAGGTATCAAACTGAATCACATGACTGCTTAAACACAGTGCTTACATTGATCAGCTCAGATTTTCTTCAGTTGGTGGACCATTTGCAACATAAGCTGGTACCTGTTAACACCTCATGCATTCGTTATATGTCTGGAATAATTCTTAAACACAGAAAACACAGGTGAAAATACAATTAGGTCTATTGTGAAAGTCATAGTTTTTGGATCAAATGTCACTATAATACTTAATCTTTCCCTCCAGAACCTACTCAGATATACAGATTTCTCCGCACAAGGAACTTGATTGCAGTAAGTGAATTATTGGACAAATCTTTTCCTTAAGTGCTTTTATTGACTAGTCTGCTCAACGAAAATGAATTGTACAGTCATGAATTCTCATTTCTTCTTTCAGCCCATATTTTTGCACAGGACACTCACCTTCATGTCACACAGAAATGGTAGAACAAATGCGAGAAGGTAGGCATTTTGGTGTTTTCATTTACATTTATAAACAGGAGTTCAGTGTTGCATGCATGCATCCACCACCCAAGTTTTAAAAGACAATTCATATCTTACATATCTTTAATCTGTTTATCTAATGACTGTCTTTTGATCGTTCCTTAACAGAAAAACATTCAAAGTGGATGATATGTTGCAGACAGTGGAGAAGATGAAAGGAGAGCAGGATTCTCCAAGGTAAGAGTTGTTTTACTAGCCCTTTATTGCTGGTTAGTAATGAGAATAGAAATACCAAATAATACTGACATTATAATTGCATTCATTGCTATAATTTCAGTGGATCAAATGATAAATGCAGCTCAGATTTAATTGATTCAATACTAAATACTAAACTTCAGTTCCCTTCCCTTACCCTTTTAGCTTGTCATCACATCTACAGTTAACCTTCACTGGGTTCTTCCATAAGGATGGTAAGCAACCAACTGTTGGTGTGCAGGACATTTGTGCAAAGGGCCACACAAATGCACATAAAATTGGCAGAGTAGAGTTTTTTACTTATAAGCATATTTTGTCACCAGGCATTCCTACAATAACCAGCTGCTGTGTTGCCAGGTCACAACTCAATGACAGTCAGCAACTACTAGTATACTTAACACTTCTGTTTATTTGTGGGGGGGGTGCTATAATATAGTCATATGTGATGTAGTTAGTGATGATGAATTCTTTGGTCCAACACAGAAAAGCCATCTCAGATATCAGAAAATGAACAAAATTCCGTGTCCTTAGAGGTGCTTCTTGTCAAAGTCTGCCATAAAAAACGCAAGGTAAAGTAAAATATCCCAATCTCCCACTTGTTGTTTTTATCAACTCTTACTGGTGATTCTCTCGGCTAAATTCTGTTTTGTTTTGTTTGTTTGTTTGTTTTTTTTCAGGATGTCAGCTGCCCGATAAAGCAAGTGCCTACAGGTAAAAAGCAGGTGCCTTTGAATCCTGACAGTAACCAAACCAAGCCTGGCTCCTGTCCTTCCTTACTGGTCTCCAGCAACGAATTTGAGCCCAGCAACAGCCACATGGTGAAGTCCTATTCACTCCTCTTCAGGGTTTCTCGCACGGGGAGGAGAGATACTAATGGTCTGGTCAATGGAGAAGTTAATGAAAACATTGGTAAGACATCTGCATCAATGCCCTCCTTGTGTTGTTTGAGTGCAGTTTCATGCATGACAATGATTTCAACGATGCATTTTTATGTTTGTTAGGGGAATCGGACAAATGTAACATCTTTTTGTTTTTATTTTTTGTTGACAGACGTAACGGATACTCCCAGTAGAAAGAAGAGAAGTTCCTCCCATAGAGAGGAGGGAGAGACCACAGAGACATATGTTGCACAGATGACTGTTTTTGATAAGAATAGGTAAAACTTTGTCACACGAAGTTGTGAAGCCTTTGCATTCTGTGGTTTCTTTGACTTTACACCAGATCCATGCACTGATCTGTGCTCTACAGGAGATTGCAGCTGTTAGATGGGGAGTATGAGGTGTCGATGCAAGGGATGGAGGACAGCCCAGTGAGCAAGAAGCAAGCCACATGGGAAACCATTCTCGACGGGAAGGTAGGATGGGTTTGTACTTGGGTGCATGCCCTCATTTGGCACATCTGACTTTAGAATACCAGAGAATTAAATAACAAATATCTTAATTTTTTGCTGGACCTTGTTGTCTTTACACCACTGACCATTACATTGTATGACTGTGCCACAGAGATTGCCACCATTTGAGACATTTTCTCAGGGACCCACATTGCAGTTTACACTGCGTTGGACAGGCGATGCCAGCGGAAAATCCACTGCCCCTGTTGCAAAACCCCTTGCTACCCGTAACTCAGACAGCTCCAGCTCCATGGAGACCAGGACCAGCAACCACCGAGCTGCACTCATGAGTAAGTAAAGAATACATTTAAGGCTGGCTTGATTTTTGTTTGAATACCAGCCTGATGGACAAATGTGCTGTTAGATAGATTTGTAACAGTATGATTGAAGCATTTGTTTTTACAAACCATTCATTACAACTTGAATTACATTGAAGAACAGGGGGCAGAAAGCATCCAGAGACGATAAACAGTGGATGGGAACATTAGGACTTTACCTTTCCCCCTTCTGTCTTATCACAAAACTGTTTGCAGTGAACACTGAACAAAAATTAAAGCTATACACAAGGCCATATTCTTTGGGCAAAGCTAAACAGGTCATGGCTCTGGATTATTTTATTTTTTTAAGTGTTTTTGTTCACCCACCATGTGAAATGTAAGTAAGATGTTTGTAACTGAATCTGACTAAATGTGTACTGAGTCATAACTGTTGTGTTCTTTTCAGACATGTAGTTCACAGTATACATGTGCTGGCAACTTTGTATGTTGGTGTCAATGTTTCAGCAAGGCCCTGAATTACTTTTATCTCTGGTACAGTGGATATCTTGCTAGTTGTGTCTTTTTTCTCTTTTCAATTACTATGTATTGATATACAAAAAAAAAGCCTGCATACATCTTATAAGCAATGTTACCTCCAAGTTTTGTGATCCACGTCCATATTATTATTGCAACCTACCACTGTTCCCCAGTAGTGGTGCAGGATCCAAATGAGGTTTTTATGCTTTTTTTTTATGTTAGTTCAAATTTCAAAATATGACAAGCATTGCAGCTCTGGCTGTAATGGCAATGTCATCTTTGAACAGAGCATTTAAGGAACATTTACACAACCTGTTTTAATGGGTCAATGAAGCCAGCAATGCTACAGCTTCAATGTCTGAAAGGGATTACAGAGTTTCAAATCTTGGTGTTACTGGGAAACCAGTGCAATTTTCTAAAAGTTTTTATTATTATTTTTTTTTTCCTCAAATACATCTTCAGTGTATCAAATCCACAGAATTTGTTATTTGGTGATTCTCCATTGACTTCTCCGTCTGCTCCCGTCAGCAGTGAAAGAGTCAGTCAGCACAGACATTCAGACGAGGAAAGAGCAGGTCCCGTGTGAGCCGCGGCAGAAGCTACGTATATTTTATCAGGTACACCACACAATAGTAAGGAATACATCTGGGCCTGGGAGACTGATTTACACAGTCCTTTGGCGAGGTGAATGAAAAGAAAAATGTCTTTATGCTCTGGTCTTTTGCTGCCATTTTTTTTAAATGATTTGAAGTAATCATGGAATCATAAAATAATCCTTGCTTACACCATGAACTGTCTTTTACCCTGTTAGGTTGTGGTTACCAAATGTGACAGTAACTGAAGAGATGCAGCACTGTTAGAATCACTCATTTATACTTGCTGTAAGTTGTCGTCCTCTTGTTCAGCTGTAGTTACTAATGTGACTTGTTCTTGCTCAGTTCCTCTACAATAATAACACAAGGCAGCAGACAGAGGCAAGAGATGATCTTCACTGTCCTTGGTGTACACTAAACTGCAGCAAACTCTACAGCCTGCTCAAGCACCTCAAACTCTCCCACTCCCGCTTCATCTTCAGCTATGTGGTAAGGGACATGGTGTATGTGTGTTTGTGTGGCAGAGCAACTTGTCTTTTTTTTTTTTTTTAAGCTACCACAGTGATTTCAAGCAATTTTACGAATGTGTCGTAACCAAAGATGCTGTTGGGTGGCTTTTGTCAAAATTTGTCAAGCACACAATGATGGTGGAGACAGCTTGGTGGATACACAATAAAAGCAACTTGGGGACCTCAGGGAAAACAGACATGGGTTTGGTTGGCTCATGCAGAGTGTCCTGTTGAGCTGGTGGTGTGCTTGCCAGTTTCTTTACCCCTGCTGACCATACAAACCATCAGGTGAACGTCTGTTTTAAATTGCATATGCCAGGAAAATTTTAGATTGAAAATACTATTTGATGCAAACCTGTTACATTAAGGCCGTTATAATAAAAAGTTCACTGTGTGTCTCTTCACACAAATGTGCTAATTGAGGAAGCAGCTCATTGTAGCGGAAGAAAGCAACGTGTACCCATCACAGGCTTGTTTAGTCCGTTTTGTCACTCAGTGCAGCGAGAAAATGCTGAATAGTTGTGTATTTTAGGTGAAGCTGTTTGAGTTATCTGTCAAACCCCAAAGGGCAAGTCATGTTTAACACTCCAACTAAGTCCGACCTACTTTTTATTTTATTTTATTTTATTTTTTTAGCACAGCCAGTTTCTGCTTAGTCTCCATTTGTCTCATTCCTTCCCTCTCTGCTAATACCCATAGTGCATGTTGCAGTTCTGTGTGGCTGGCTACGTTGATTCAAAGCATTATGGCACACCCTTTGAGAAATCACACTTTTAGCCTAGTGCCAGATGGAACACAGCCAGATCATCTGTGCTTGGGCTGAAAACAATTTCCTGTAAAATTCTACAAATCTTTCTCTTTCTGCAGCCTGACCCCAAAGGAGCAAGGATAGACGTCTCCATTAATGAATGCTATGACGGCTCATATGTTGGAAACCCTCAGGACATCCACAGCCAACCAGGCTTTGCTTTCAGCCGTAATGGACCAGTCAAGAGGACAGCGGTCACTCATATCCTGGTTTGCAGGTAAATGTGACCTTTGTTCAACAGCAGTGTTTTCTTTATGTTCAAAGTCGCTGCATGTCAGAAACGCTAACAATCTGACTTTAAAGTAATGCCTTAAACGAATTTTCATTCGTGTGGCTTATAATGAATGAATTTGCTCTTAATGAACTATTCATGAGAAAAGAGCAGGATTTAAAACGGGTTTGAAACAAAAACAGTAAAGCATCATGTAAGAAGGTGATAAATAGTACTTTTTTCTCATCCTTAAAATAAAAATGGTTAAAAGATGCACTGAAGTGTTGCTGTGATTGAAGTTTACTTGTGTGTGTGTGTGTGTGTGTGTGAGAGAGAATTGTTATATTGATGCTTATGTTTTGATAATGGATATTTTGTTTGCGTTGTTAGAAAATCTGGTATGTGATGCATTTTCAAGATTAGTCTCCCCCCCCCTCACACCAGGCCCAAGAGGACCAAACCAAGTCTGTCAGAGTTCCTGGAGTCTGAGGACGGGGAGCTGGAACAACAGAGGACCTACGTCAGTGGGCACAATCGCCTCTACTTCCACAGTGACAGCTGCATGCCCCTGCGGCCCCAGGAGATGGATGTGGACAGCGAGGATGAGAGAGATCCAGAGTGGCTCAGAGAGAAGACTGCTACGGTGAGAATCCCTTACTTCAGTCTCTTTAACTGCTTTCAACATAATAAAAATAAAGCCATCTTTCAAGCTCAGAGGAAGCTCACAGAAGGCTGAGTAATAATATCTACAAAAGACAAATTATGACATTAAAATTGATTCTGTCATGGGTGAAGTGTTTCTGAGAAACACAGACAACATTTTAAAAGGAAGGGAAATACTTGAAAGTAAGATGTATTTTTGTTTGTGTCTTTGTGTCAGATTACCATGGCCACAAATCTTCCTGTTCCCCATAATAAAATAAAAGGTGCTTAGCACAAAAGCCGTTGCCAGCACTACACTTAAAATCTATACACAAGATTTTTATCACATCTGTATGAATTTCCTGAACCTGCTAAGATTAATTTACGTAGAATAAATTGGCCAATATTGGTTTCACTAGCAGGGTTAACACAATTGTTTTTATTTTTGTAATAATAATATTGCAAACATTCAGTGTAACATATTTACTTTTTTTTTTTTTCATAAAAATTTGAAATTCTTGTTTTTCATGTTAAGGTATCATAAAAAAAAAAAAATCCTTTTAATTGCAGCAATTGGATGAGTTCACGGATGTCAACGAGGGAGAGAAGGAGGTGATGAAGCTTTGGAACCTACACGTCATGAAACATGGGTATGGTTACAGGATCAGATCCTTGTACAGTGTATTATACTTGAGAAATATATTTGTTATTGATGTGTATTTGATTGCATTAATGGCATATTTATGTTATTCTTATATATATTTATTTATTTATTTATTATTTATTTATTTTTTTTATATATTTTTTTGGGGGGGGTGATAACTTGCCCACACTCAGTGAATTCCTTGCTCCCATGGGAAACACCATCCATTATCTAAAGCACTTATTTATGTAGGATTCACAGGAACAGTCCCATAAGACATTTGGGTGACAGCGGGGGTTCACCCTGAACACATCAGCAGTCTATCGCAGAGCCATAATATAGAGACATTTAGACAAATGAGCAATTTTAAAATCACTAATTGCTGAGGCAGACTATACAAAATCTACACAGAGGCTCTCCAGGTCCAGCCTTTGATCCCAGCGGAGGGTACCTGTTGTGGTGCTAACTGCTTTACCACCATTCCGCCCCACTATGGGAAACTATTGTGTGTGTTCAAAAAGGAGATCACTACAGATTAAACCATGAACATGTAGTTCACTCATAGTAAGTTTGGTGAAATATGCAGTCGTACTATACTGTGTTTTCAAGTTGTATTGATGCACATTCACTTCTGTCCAATCCATCAAGGGAAACACTTGGACCTAAGCTCCTTATCCTCTGTTTTTCTTACAGTTTCATAGCAGACAACCAGATGAATCAGGCCATCATGCTTTTTGTGGAGAACCGCGGTGCCCACATCATCCGCCGCAACCTCTGCCGTAATTTCCTTCTACATCTAGTCAGCATGCACGACTTCAACTTGGTGAGCACAGCCACCATTGACCGTGCCATGGCTCGTCTGCGGCAGATCCAAGAGGAGCTGCCAGACATGGAGGAGGAGCAGCAGGGCCAGACTCTGGTACCAGCAGGAGCCTGCAATGGCAACGCCATCATCTCCAGTGGGGGAAAGCAGGGCAAGAGGACAAAAAGTGCGTTAACAGACTGATGCAGGCTGAACGGATGGATCGATGATTCTTGTTTAGGGGTTTTTTTCTTTAATGAACATTACCAACCATTTGGTGCTTAGATATGTGGAAGAAACTGGTCACTGGAGGATTTGACCTAAAGCAGACCAGTATACAAGGTAAACAAGTTTATGGAACTTGAGAACTGAACCAAATATGAACAATATAAAAGTGATCCACCCACAGCTACACAAACCAGGAATTGGAGGACTGGATGATGTGAGTTAGACCTACTTAATATGCGTTTTGTAGGAGCCACTGAAGTATCTGTTTGGGTGAGAATGAACAAACACTTTTCTGACGTGTCCTTGTTATAGACAACTGTATTGAGACTACAGTTAAAACTGTACTGGTAACATTCTCACTCTTATTTGTACACATACAGAAAAATCTTGTTGAAGACTTATCCTTTTAGCTGATTTATTTTAGCACTTGGTGTTTGTATTTAGAAAGTTTACCTTGGAACTTTTTTCCCTTCTTTCTTTCTTTCTTCTCTTAAATGCTGCACTAAAATTTGAATGCAGCTTTTCCACTGTCATCAGCGGAGAAACATTAGTGGGTGTTTGAGTTCACTGTTGTGAATTTGAAGGGTTTTTACAGAACATCATTCAAAATCTACACTTGGCACTGAAGTGTGGAGTATATAAAGCCTGTAAAGCTTGTGTTGGGTACCCCAGATGGATTGTTGGTTTTTCTGGTAGGTTGCCATGACAGAAGTGTTATACTGCAAGCTTCGATCCTGGACAAGAGAATAAATTTAGATTTGGGTCCAGGCTAAACTCCTACTTCATCACCCTTAAGCCTTTCGGCCTCCATTAATCATAGCTCAAGGAAAGCCAGGGAAATGAACTTTTCTGAATATTTTCTTTTTCCTAAGACTTACTGAACAACCAGCAGCACATCATCTCATGTATGATGTACAGTGCATAGCACTGAAAATATAAAAGTTGACAGTTCTCTGAGGAAACAGGCACCTGTTTTTCACGTTGAGGTTGGACATGGGGTTTTTTTGTTTTTTTTTTGGTTTGTTTTTTTTTTGTTTTTTTTAAACATGGGTTATAAGTATCAGTAGCTGACAGAGAAGTGTATACATATGAACGCTTCAAAGATTTAGCTGTGTCCTGTTCCAGATCCAATAATTAACAGATTGCTGTTCTTCTATCAAAGCAATATGCTGCTTATTGGATTGTTGTGTTTGTTCTATTAGGTGCAGTTTATGCCAAAGGGGAATTTCTTCATCAATCCCTTAGTTCTGTTTATTATTTCTTTTTCTCTTTTTTTGATGTATTTTTTTCTTTAATTCATTCCATAACCATTTTTAAAGCTGTAGCTGTGTTTTGTAATGTGCGGATAAATGGGTAATCACCACCATTCATTATTTCATCAGACTTCTGAGCAACCAAATTAACAATATATATATTTTTTTCCCCCCCTCCACTGTTCATATAGGGTTTCTGTATTTGTCTGGAGAAGGGGAGGCATATTCACCATTACTGTCAAAACACCCTCTTACAAATTGTGAACTGTAAGCTCTGGCTAAGGGGATTTTTATATTTAAAGAAATAAAATACATTTGACCTTATTAATGGTCGATTTTGGACACTAGCCACTATCACACTTAACTCTCTATTGTTCTAAGAAAGATTCATGCACCTAGAACTCACATGTTTTTCTTTTTTCTTTTTTTTTCTTTTTTTTTTTTTTTGGTTTTATTTTATTTTTTTCTCTCAGAACAGACAATGGTTGAGGTGAACAAGTGTAGACCAGTGTCAATGTGAAATTGCTGTGGAGCTCTTCAACCTGTCCTTGTCACCAAATTGAGTTTGACTCTGTTCTCGGTGACCCTTCTGTAGAGAGTATTTTGATTCCAAGGATCAAAGAATCACTTGAGATGTTCAAATTAGATGTGTCGTGTTTGGAAATTTTGCTGAGACTTTAAGAATATATAGAAAGGTAAACAATATGAATGTGCAGCATCTTGGACATTGCATCAAACTTGTCCGAATAGACTTTCTGCATGATTTGCGATAAATGTTCAGGACTATGAATTTGATGCTTTTGATAGCGATGTGCAGAGGCCATCGTTCAAGCCAACACAACAGATGGCTGGTAAGGTGGATGATTTCCACAGATGAAAGCTGGTAATGTACAAGGTGGCTGACACTTAAGTTTTGCATTAATTCCCCTTACATGGCAGGTTCCAGGGTTTTTAGAAACATGGTAGAGAAGTGTCACTACAACAAAAGATGGATCTCAGTGTGCCTTCTGTGTCGTGCTGCTCTGGCCTCACTTCACAGGAAGTCATCTTTTAATGACAGAAAGGACTGCTTGGCTGGAAGTATAGTGTCAGAAATAATGTAAAGTAACTTACTATGACTTGAGACTTTGGGTCAGAAACCAATTTTAGGGCCTGCTTTAGTTTATCAAATGACAATTTAATATTTTGTTCAACATGATTGTTTTCTTTCAATGAGTAGCAGCAAAAATCAGACACTGCAGCATTGATCAATCATGGAGGTATTTAAGGCTGCAACCACCACTTATTTTTCTTAAAGGAATGCTTGGTTTGTAAATTAAATATCAATATATTGAATGCATGATGATCATTTTGCCCAACTCAAAAATGCCATGTTTTCCACAAATCCATTTACATTGATATTGAGAAAGGAACACTACTTTTTTTTTTTTTTTTTTTTTTTTTTAGAAAAACTGGCATAATCACTTATTAGATTATCAAAATAGTTGGCGTTAATAGTTAACAAACCGTTTAGGTTTTATAGTACTGATTGATTTGTCCGTCTGGTTCACCTGCTATAAACTGGAGGAGAGAGCATCCTCTCTTGGGCTGCACATATACGATCTTTGACTGGACTGGCGCACGGTTTTGACGTCACAACCGAACAGTTAGGATGTTTTGAAAGTAGCTATGAGTTTTATTCATAACATTTAACTGTTAATGCTCAAATTATTTAGCTCCCTGTGCGCAGAGTAAACACTGCACTGTGGTTTATCTCAGTTTAGGGAAATAAGCTTCGCGCCGACCGACGGCTGGCTCCATCATGAGCGCCAGAATCAAAATGCATCTGGGCAGAGTCTGAGTTCGACTTTCTCTACAATGCGAAACAAACTAAAACGGGACAAAACCCCGAAAGATACGGCCAGTTGGAGCAAACACCAAACACAACCCAGCGAGGTAAAAAGGTCGGTGTTTTCAGAGTCGAGCCGTTTGAGCGGTGAATCATCAGCTGGAGGAAGTTCAGTCCGGCCGGCTGATGAACATGAAGACGTCCTCCAGCCACAGGACACACATCTGCGGCCAGAAACACGCGCAAATAGCACCCATTTTCTTCAAGCAAAGTGGGAGTAAGAGGCGAAGTGATGGTGACCTGGAGTCACAAAAAGGAGGTCGGCCTCCTCACAGGGGTGATTTACCCAAGGTGACAAGTCAGCGTTGGTTAACAACATCTGCAGTCTCTCCCCTGAAGCAGGAGGAGGGATTTAGTCAGTCTGCCAGGAGAAAACAGCTGTCACCTTCATCCCTGTACAGCTGTCTGGAAGACATCACAGCGTCTAATCCAGAATTTCCAGTCCAAACAGTGTTCAGCACTCTGCAGAGGAAAGCAAGGGAGACCCTGCAGGATGGATCCACAGGTGAGACTATGTGCCAGGCTGTTCATGGTGTGACTGTCTGTCCTTTCCATTCACTCCAAACACTCCTCTGTCCTGTCCAAAGCAGAAAACGCCCTACAGAACGTCACAGGGAAGAGGAAACGGGGAGAGGAAATCTCTGATAGAGTGTCCAAGCGGCTGAGGTGGTGTCTCACTGCGAAGGGTGCTGCTGATGTGGACCGATGTCACCCATCGAGACAGGGAAACCAGGACAGCGTAGGCCTCCCTGTGAAGGAGCAGCCCGGGAGCAGCAAGCTGAGTCGCAGCCACAGACTGAGGCAGCAAAGACGAAGCTTCCAGGGACTGATGAACATCTGTGAGCTGAAGCCTGAACAGATAAATGACACAGAATCTGCTGGCCAGCCTCCTAGGACCAGTGATAGTTTTCTCAGAGGTAAACCCTCTCTCCTGCTAATGTATGTTGTTTTGCTCTAGTAATGACAGACAATAATTTTGTCTAGACTCCAGGTTTGAGGATCATCTCTGGACAGAGCGGTACAGTCCTCAGTGTTCAAGTGAAGTCATTGGCAACTCTGCCTCAGTGAATACATTACACAGGTGAGTTTTGTTCATTAGCTGTTTAATCCTTTCACTGGTGTGTTTGACTTGAAGACTTGAAGCACGGCTCTTTTGATTGTTGTCTTGAATGAAGTTGGTTGAAGAAATGGAAGCTAAGAGCCATCAGCGAGGAGAGGATGAAAACAGAGGAAAGGAAAGATGGCGATAACAGCAGTGGTATGTGTTGCCACTTGCACACATGACTTTTTGCTCTCCTGTCAGTTTAAAATATTTCATGAGGCATGACTACATGTTTACTGCAATCCTGCTTAATCTTCTGTATCATTCCAATGAGGGTTTTATTTTAATGATCAAGCATTTCCATGTGTGGGATTTTTGGTGGGAAAAGCAATGGCTGTCCTCCTGCACAGACTCATGGGACTGTGGAGATTTCCAAGGTGAGGCTGGGGCAGAGGACAACCCAAAGGATCCACTGTGTAACACCATGCTCATAACAGGACCCCCAGGGGTGGGGAAGACTGCCTCTGTGTATGCCTGCGCTCAGGAGCTTGGATTCAAGGTTGGACTTTATGGAAAGGTCCAATATATACAAATCGATGGCACCAAAGACTGATGACCACATCTATGTTTGCATTTTAAAATAAATCATTACTCCTATCAAACACTGGCTGAGCAGGATGAAAAATATCACATTTATCTCATAGCTGAGAACAATGGCAGTCAGACATCAAATATGGCCACAGTTTTCCAAACTGGCCCTTTCAGGATGACTGAAAAGTCAACATCGAAGGCATTGATTATTCTAAATGAAGAGTCAAATGGACATTGATTTTGACCCTTATTGTGACCATGTTTCAATACGTTTTGGACTGTTTTTAAAAGGAATAATAATCCGGAGGTCAGACTTAGATAAAATAAATCCTTGTTTAATGTAACTTCTCACTTTTCTTGAAGGTGTTTGAAGTTAACTGCTCCTCACAGCGCAATGGCCGCCATGTTCTGTCCCAGCTCAAGGAGGCTACCCAGTCCCACCTAGTGGAGACATCAGAGAAGGACCCGCTGAAACCAGCTTACCTCAACAACTACAACAGAAGCAGCCGTACAGCTATACCTGAGGCTTTACCTGGTAGGAAGGGTAGTCTCTTCCTCTGAATTTTCTCAGAAATTTCTCAAAAATGATAGCTGTGCACAGCACACAGTAGTGGAGGCTTCAATGATAAAATAATACATTTAACAGGCATTTGTATTTGAGGGGTTTTTTTTTTTTTTCAATAGGAAAAACAGAGCCTCATAAAAATATCATCTCTACCACTAAAAAGAAAATGGCACAGAAGTTTGGCAGATCTAATCGAAAAGGAAAAGCTAATCCAGGCACAGTCACTCTGGCTGCCTTCTTTAAGATGAAGGCCAAAGCAGATCACTTACAGTTTGGTGGCTTGGTGCCATGTGAGAAACCAGACAGCAAGAAATTGAGCAGCTCATCTCCAGGCTGTGGTCAAACAGTGGCACAAAGCAAAAAGACAGCCACATCACTCATTCTGTTTGAAGAGGTAAACCATTTGGCATCCTGACGCTCAGACCTGTAATTTCATGGATACGAGACTGCACATATTCTGTGCTTAGTCCTGGTTCATGTGTTTGCAACTATCTGCACCCACAGGTTGATGTCATATTCAGCGATGATGTTGGTTTCCTCACAGCCATTAAGACTTTCATGACAACCACCAAGAGACCAGTCATACTGACCACCAATGGTAAATGTACACACTGTAATTTCAAACAAAACAAATCATCTGAAGATGAGCTGTGATCCAAAGTAAGTGTCCTCTTTAGATCCGTTGTTTGGACAGAGGTTCAACGGCAACTTTGAGGAAGTCATTTTCAAACCCCCATCAGTGGTATGTCAGATTCTTGTCTCTGCATTATTGAACAAATTCAAAAGAGAAACTATGCATCTGACCTAAAAGAGTTGCATTTTTTGTTTTCTATGTTCACAGAAAAAGACTCACACTGTCACACTGGTCTTATAGGCTCCACACACATGTAGAATCATTACCACATGAACACAAATGACCCAGTTTATCATAAACTTACTCCCCATGTTCCAAGGTGAATATCTGCAGCTACCTGCAGTTGGTGTGCTTGGTTGAAAATGTGCGACTAGAGTTGGAAGATGTTCGCGCCCTCCTCACACTGACCTGTGGCGATGTCAGACGCTGCCTGTTGCAGCTGCAACTCTGGGTGCACAGCGGCGATGGACAGGCCTCTCTGAGTGCAGGCTCGTCCAAGGAACCTACTCACATACAGAGTGAGTATCATAATTAAATCCACAGAGACTGTGTTACCAAAAACTCTCAAGGCCTGCAGAAATTTGTAAGAATTTCCTTCATAAATCTAGACTTCAAAGATCCGGACGGGAGAGACAATTTACACAGCAGTCTTCCTCCATGTGACACAGGCTGCACTGCCAGCATGCTAGGCCTCCACCTTTCCACACAGGACCAACTTCTGAATCTTCTAAAGGTAAATATCTAGAGCTATTTGAAATTCATAAGCCCCACTCCCCAAAAAATGCTCTATGTAAATAATTTCTCTTAATTTTTCAGTGTCACCACAGGTCGACTACAGACATGGATAAGGTCCTCAGCCTCCTAGCTCAGAGCCGAAGAAGAGGTATACCTCTACTCTACACCAACTTGGAGCTTCTATTACCATTTGGTACTGAGCAAACTTCAGTCCAGCATCAGTACACATCAGCAACCAGCAAATCTGTTCAGACAATCTCCAGGCTTAGTAGACGCAATCAAATTGCGACAAGCAAGTTTGGCGGCACAACATTGTCTTCCATGTTGACACACAAACCTCCAAGAACCTCATTATCACTGAGGTGGCATTCAAAACGTCCCTGTCCAAGTGATAAGAGTGAACAAACATCCAAAGGGGCAGCTGACTGTTTAAATGCCTTGAGTGACTTCTTTGACCTCTTGTCATGCCTTGATGTCACACTGCCAGCTGAGGCACAGCTTGATTCAGGCTCATGGAGACCTGAGGCGTTTGCCTGGACAGGAGCAGAGATAAAGGACGGCTTGCTGGATGAGATAAGTGATGAAGGGGGCTGGAACTGGAGCCAGAAGAGGTTGCTGGATATTCAAGCTGCTGCTGAAGGTTTTGGCTTTCACAGATGCTGGGGGCAAATGTCTACGGCATGGGCAGAAACTCAGAAATACACACAGGAACTGGAAGACACACAACAAGAGGGGCAGGTGGATAGACTGATCTTCTCTGCCACTCCCAAAAGACAGAGCCTCAGATTTAGTATTCAACCACTGTGTGCCCAAAGGTGCGCCTGTTTTCCATCTTTTCCTATAATATGATGGAAATTGTTCAGGGTTTTCACTTTGCAACATGATCAAAACAGGTTTTGTCTTGTTTCAAGTTCACTTGTCTTTCCATAAGCTTTCCATCGTTATTTCATAAATTGTATGCCCAAACATTTTCCATTCATGCATTTATCTTTGAAAGTAATAGCTGCTTACTTCCCTGTAAGCGCCAAAACAAAAGTATGATTTTAACTGTCACACTTGCATCCCTCCCTCCAGCGTGTCCCAAAGTCGGTCCGAGCTGAGCAGAGCTGTGCTCAGAAGTGAACCCTTAAGCCTGCTGGGTAACAGCCGAGCCATCAGTGTCGACTACATGCCGGTCCTCCGCTACATCTGTCGCTTTCATCGAGCCCAGTCACAGAAGGAAAAGTCAGGCAGGTGAGATGGACGCAATACATGAGGTTGAACTGATTCACTTATTGGTTTAAATTGTCAGTATTTCAAACTGAATGAGTTATAATCAATAAAATGTAACATCAAGGTGGTATGCCTGACGGCGCAACGCAGGTGGTAGGTCTATTTACGTCCCACTTCTTCCTATAAGAATAAAAAGTTTTTAAAGTCCAAGCCAATAAGTGCCAAGTCTTCTGACTTAAATTATTGATAAATAACTTTTAAATTTGATTATTTCATGTGATGCATCCAAATAATTTGTCCCCTGTGCCAGGTGTCTGAAGTACCTCAGCCGTAAACACCTGGGCCTGTCAAAGTCAACCTTTCATCTCTTGGCAGAAGATTTCCCTTAGAGAAGAATCTGGACTAGCTCACCTTTCTCCTGTCAGTATTCATTTTACACGCTTTAGATATGAAACCATGTTTTATTTACATAAGTGCAACCATGAATAAAAATTGTATTTTTTGTAAATCAACTTAAACTTTTGAGATTATTTTGAGCGTAACCAATTTGAATTGCTGTTCACTTTAAAACATCGACGGTACAAATGAAACACGACAGTAAAAATGTATCAGTGTTTAATGTAACCTAAACCAACCAGCACATCTGTTCAGGGATTCAAGTGGGCTCAGAACGACATCAAGCCAGTTTTTTTTAGTGCACGTGATGCCGAGTATGGGCATGAGATTGCCACATTTGGCAGCTAACTGGAGGACTGACTGAGCAGCTCATAAAAAGCTATTGCTTGAAGCAGAGAATCACAGAGTTCCTCTCCTCCTTTTCTGTTCCCAATCTGGAAGGAGTTCCTGTGCTTGACCAGCAGATCTTGGGGAAAATTGATCCGGGGAAGCTTTTGGGTCACTGATTCAGTCATCAGCTGCCGCACTGTCTGCGCCCCGCTGGTCCGGGACTCCCCCACCATTAGCCCAAAATGGCGACCCACAGCAGTTCGCATCATGTTCAAAACTCTGCAAAGGAAAGACAAATGGAGGAGACAATTTTTAAGTCAGCTCACTTACATGAACAATCCATTTAAGTTGAGAATAGTTATTGACTTATTCTCATTTTCCTACCTTGGAGGAATATTGGACTCAGGCACTGAGTTTTTTGGCTCAAGCAGAGCAAACAGCATGGCCTCCACTGTCCTCATGTGTGCCATAATGGGGTACAGAGCAGTATTCTGAGATTGAGAGATTGAGCTTTTCTCTATTATGTAGAAGTCAGTAGAAGGGAGGAGTGACACAACCGCAGAAACCTGTTTACAGACAAGTAAAAATGTCACATGGCTCAGATGGAAACAGGTTTCTTCTCTGTACAGGAAGTTTCACTATCACAGAGCTTCTCTTCAAAACACACACATCAATTAGCTACAGTATAACCTTTCACCGATAACAAGGACTCTTTAAAGTCATACTCACATCAGTCAAGTAAGATGAAGCCATGTAAGTTCCCTTCAGGAAGTTTGGACAGTCCAGCTCTTGCCATTTCAGTAAGTTCATCCCACGGTCCACATGTGCCCAGGCAATTTTATTAGTCCCACAGACTATTGACACTATGGAGTTGGCATCCTGAGTAAAGAAATACAGAAGGATAAACTTCAAACAATTCAAACATCTGAAGTGAGATGAAAGACATCAGAGGGCAGATATGAGGGTCATCCACCTGCACGTTACACCTGCTTCAGCCAACCTACAATGACAGCTACTGAGAGATGGGTGATGATTTAGAAGGAAAATCCAGAATCAAACTTCATTCATCTGTATCTCATAAAAGTCAACAGACTGCAGAAGCATGTTGCTGGAAAGCTTCTCCAGCCATCTCACCTCCAGCCAGGATCTGTCCACCTCCGGCCTGATAAACTTAGCCAGCTGGATCCTCACTTTCCTCGCCTTCTTCACTGGGTTGAGGATGGAGTTGAAGACAATGACAGCACTTTTGTGTTTGAGCAGAGGTACGTTCACGACGCTTTCCAGATTTTGGAAGGGTCCATTTTTCGTCCTGTACTCCACAATGTTGACCGACTTGCGGCCCCGGAGCAGCTTGACGGAGGCCAGCTGTGAAGGAGAGGCGGTGTTGAGCAGCTGGAGGATGGCGTCTCGTTGCTCCGGCGTGTAGCAGTCGTCCAGGGCCCTGCTGGAGTCCTCCTTACAGGGCTCAGAGCACGACAAGAGGCTGGCGTTCAGGGTCTCAAAGCCGGCCACAGGAACCTGGCTCCTCCAGCAGAATGTGCACTGGAGATACCGCAGCTCCAGCTCTGGGAGGAGGCCATGTTTAGGCCGGCGGAAGAGGCCGGACTGTCCGGCACACTGACCTGAGAGGGGCATACAGGAGATGGAGCCAAGAGGTTAATAATAATAATAATAATAACAATAACAACTTTGAATCTCAACAATGCGGGAATGTCACGTTAGTCATTATGAACCTGTCATTAAGTTATGTCTGGACAAAAGACTGTAAAAGGAAAATTAACTGCCTGCAGCAGACATAACATTAATTTCTCTAAACGCTTGAAATTATATTTACAAGATGCAGAGCTGAACGAGCCTCGTGTTGAGAGTCTGGACATTACGATTTAAACAAACACCAACAAATGGACAAAACGTTTAACCAGGAAATCTCACCTCTCTGAGCAACCGAGCACAAAAATCGCCTGGCGACCCACATTGTTCTCGTTAAAAAAAAAAAAAAAGGTCGTTTGTTTATTTTTCGCTACAACATATTGCAGGGTCGGCTCCGTCCTTTGGTTTGTCTTCCGTCGCTTTAGACTCGACCGACGCCGCACAAAAACCCCTTTACTTGGTTCCTTTTCTGTTTTCATCAGGGGGCCGCCCCAAAGGAGGCACAGGTTTTATTGAACGTGATTCAATGCCCTCTTTTATGTTAGCATTCACAATGATATCATGAAGAGTAGAATAAAATTAGACCATTTAGGCAGTACAATACTATTCAACAGCACCACAAACTAACAGTGTTACTCAGTGTTATTTATTAATTATGTTATTTAATCAAGAATACTGCCCTTTTCAGTTTTTAGTCCAATGTGCCTAAATGTTTCACAGTTATACGCCAAGTCATCTCACGGTATTGCTAGATATTCCTAATATTTTTTCCTACCACTGAAAGCGACACCTGCCCTTAGAGGATTATACAGTACGGTGCAGCCACTGGCTTCAAAATATAAGAAAAGATAAGATAGCCCAAGGTTTCTGCCTTTTAAAGGAAGTTTTTCATGCTTGCTCATCAGGGGGATCTGCTGGGTCTCTTTAAATGATTTTATAAAGAGTTTGGTCAAGACCTGTTCTATATGTAAAGTGGCTTGATGTAACTTTGTTATGATTCGGCGCTATATAAATAAATCTGATTTGCCTTGATAGTATTTATCACATGTATGGGAAATATGGGAAAACAGGAATAGAAAAAAATCCAAATTAGAACAGAAAGAAGGGCTGGAAGTACTAGAAAAAAAAAAAAAATAAAATATATATATATATAAAGTGGCAGTGACGACAATAAAGTGAAAGAGAGAAAAACTTTCCAGTAGTAGAAATGTAATGTAGATGTAGTTAGTCCAGAGTGCAGATTGTATTGCAGCAACAGAGAGATGCAGCTTTATAGTCTGATAGCTGCTGGATGAGTACTGTTTATAGTCTTCAGGTTCTCAGGGGGCTACTTTCAGCACACAGATTTGAAAGCTGCCAGTCACATTGGAATAAGTTAAACTACAGCCAAGAGATCTAGTTTAATTAACAGAAATGTCTCGGATCTCACTATTTTGTGGAAAAGAAAATCAAATGATATACATGTGACAAACAAAAAGCTAGGTTTTCATATAGCAATGGTGATTCTGGATCCAGGGAGTTCATCTAAGGTGACGTCCCTGTGTGCGGCCTGACCTTTCGTTGACCACACATTCCACATAGGTCAAGTGTGTGGGGTTGGCTGCCTCAAAGAAAAACTTTGGTGAGCCTGTTTAAAAGATTTCTATTACACTAGCGAGCAAAGAAAAAATAAACTAAACCTTTAATTCTACTGCCCAAACCTGTTTGTAGCAGATGCACACACACACACACACACACACACACAAAAATTAGAAAAGGAACTTCCTGGAGTAACTTAAATCCTGAAGTCCCTGGACCTAACAAGTACCTGAAAGCTTAACAAGAGGTGTCTGTCCAAAAGTCTGCGTGCTTCCACCAGGTTTCAAGAGGACTAATCAAGTATGATTGTAAGATGTAATACCTTTAAAACGTCAAATCTTTGAAACAGTATAACAACTAAAATGTTAGAGAGGTTCCAAAAGAGTGATGCTAGTGGTTCAGTGTATTAATCTGCATAACCTCCAGTCATAATTTTTTTGTCTTGTCCACTCTTCATTTTTATGAGCGATACGATGTGCCTAAGTGAACAAAATATTTACAACACAATCTACATGAAAACACTTCACACAAGTCAAACTAGATACAAGTCTTTCAGCCTGGTAGTGCAAGTCATTTACCCGATTACGTCTGTTTCACTTCCTTTCTCTGTTATTTCTGGACCTCTGCGTTTGTGTGCAGAACAATAAACTGCATGCTGCTATGCTTTTAAGAGGAAATGCTGAGCCACTGGCAAATGAGAAAGAATGAAGTTATTCAATTTCTACAGAGCAGAATAGTTATACAAACAGGATGGAGTTAATACTATTTCTCATTGGAACTCAACTCTAACAAAGGCAAACTACCTTCACCTATGGCCAGTCTGGAAAGAAATAACAAAATCCTGCTAGATTTGGTGCGACAGCCGGGTAACAACTTGTGTGCTGACTGTGGAGCTCCTGGTGAGTACACTGACAGATTCGAAATCTAAATCTGTACATCTGTACACTCACACTGATGCTTCAACAGTACATTTTTTACCCAAAGACCATGATGCTTGATTTCTGTTTCCATAAAAGGATTTAATTTATGTACATGTGGAGACAGTAGCCTGTACCCCAGAGCCACGTGATGTTTGCTAAACTATCTCCAAAACAACATTTTATTGACAAGTTCCATTTTATAATATACCTTCATTAGGGGGAAGTGAAGCGGCTGATTATTCTGTGATATGACCTAATTGTTCCTCCTGAGTTCCCAACACTCTGTCACCAATACTGCCCAGGACTGTTAATACAGTGTGCCTATTTCTGTGGAGGGAAGAGAGAGAAAATACATTTTAATGCAAATGGACAATGATTTATTTCAAAGTGCAATTCACCCACATATTCACAGCCCAGAGGAGAAAACACTTAATTGTTTTTCCTTTTTGATCAAATAAGAATTAATTTCTTACAGAATGAACAATCATCATTTGTGTTCACAGATCCTGACTGGGCTTCCTACACTCTGGGTATTTTTGTGTGCCTGAACTGTTCAGGGATGCATCGTAATTTACCTGATGTCAGCAAAGTGAAATCCATCCGTCTGGATCTCTGGGAAGATTCATTAGTACAGGTAAGGGTTTTGAATTTTGAAATTATTTCAGCACAACTGTCAAATTTTATATTATATTCAAGTTTATATTTTTTGTTGTTGTTTGTTTATTCCAATTGTCAACCTTTTCACACTGGCCTGTTGTTGTTGTTGTTTTCTTTTGTGTGAGGAGGTCTGGGGATTGGAGTACATCTTTTCCCAAACGCTTTGAATTGGTGTGTAACAATTAAAACTGCGGAATCAGACTCTCAAAAGTGAATGTTTTCTCTGTGTGAACACTCCAAAAGGTTGTGGATGCTGAAGTTAATTATTTGATCAGTTTTATATTTCTTTAGAATCTCATAATGTCTCATCTTTGAATCCATTTAAGATTGCTAACTTAGCTGGTTAGTGCTGAGTTAGTTGTCCTGGTCTAACTTCTTCAATCTCTGGTTTCAGTTCATGCGAGAGAGGGGAAATTTCGCAGCAAAAGCCATTTTTGAGAAGTGTGTCCCTGCCTTCTTCTACCAGCCACGGCAAAAAGACTGCACGTGAGTGACCGCCTGTACTGGCTCAGTGCTCAGTGCAAGTGAAATGTGTAGACTCAACAAATACAGTAATTAGTGAATGAGAGTGAAAATCTCCAATCGCACATACACTGCATCGAAAGAGGAACAAACAATAAGGAAGGGACACTCAGGATCAGCTTCTGCTGTTATCAATGACCGGCTTCCGTTTTCAGTGGTTTGTGTTACATCCATTAGGAAATGTTAATGGTTGTTTCTTCTTTTCTTATAGTGTTCTCAAAGATCAGTGGATCCATGCAAAGTATGAGAGAAGGGAATTCACTGGGGAAAATAATGACTTACACCAAGTTTATAGCTCAGGTAATTTAGTGTTCTAATATTATATCAAGAAGATATTTTGCCTTTCAGTGATGTACCTGAAATCTCCATTTGTTTATGTAAAGAATATAAAATGTGCTCCCTCTTTGTTTATTTACTGTGTCTGGTCCAGATTCATTTGAGACAACACTATGGAAGAAGGGCAAAGACAACAAGCAGTTTCTTAAGAGGATCTTTGTGCTTTCCCAGAAAGACTTCACCCTCAGATACTTCATTAAAGAGGATGTGAGTATTTGTCCATAATGCTTCATGGGCATATTTCATTTTACACTGAAAAAAAGTTTGGTTCTTATCTTTTTCTTTTTTTTTACTATTCCTCATCACTTCAATATAAAAACAAGTCCAAGGTTCCAAAAGTCATCATCAGCATGAAGGATCTGAATGCAGTTTTCCAGCCAGAGAAGGTCGGCCACACGAATGGTTTGCAGATATCCTACCTGCAGGACAAACGTTCCAGGAATCTGTTTGTTTACCACGAGAATGGGCAGGTGAGCTTGACTCCACGAGTGATATCACTTCTGTTGATAACAGATAAATAACTTTTTTGGCAACTACGGCATACAAATAGAGCATGTATGCAACCCATTTCCTTTGAAGCTCACTGAAAATTCAACCAGAAAAAAAAAGTAATTCAAATTCAATATATGTTCTAAAAATGTATCCCACATGCTGTGTACCTAAAATGTATGAAACTGTAAAGACAAGACACCTGCATTTTGCTTGTAGCTATACTGTCCTTTTCCCTTTTCCCTTGTCCTGTAGGTAGTTGTGTCATTATTCAATGCTATTCGGGCCACACGCTTGGCATACCTCCAAAAGAAACATCCCACTCTTCAGGATAATGATGTGAGACAATTTTTTCGTTACTCAAATACATCACTGAAGTGTAACATTACGACTTCTCTTCAGGTAAACGTATTTCCCGTGCTTCCTCCCACAGTTAATACCTCAGTTAACAAGACACTGTTTGAAGGAAGGATACATGGAGAAAACTGGCCCAACAGTCAGTCAGCTTTCTTGATTTCATTTCAAAATCTCTTGGATATGTTCACCTTACACCTTGGGGCTTATGTGATTATTTTCTTGACTTTCTTTTCTTTGTTCTGCCCATTTTATTCATATATGATTTGTTATGTGTGCTGTCAGCAACGAGAGCCATTCAAGAAGAGATGGTTCACACTGTGCTCAATGGACAGAAAGCTTCTGTATTTCAAAACTCCTCTGGTAAGGGGCAGAAAATATATTCGATATACACTCTACGCTGTCCATCAAAGTCTTAATATGGCCAAATTACACAAAAAATAAAAAGTACAATCATAATTTATAATCAACAGATGTCTCCAGTGCATTAGTTTTAAAATGATGTTTAAGTGATTTTTTTTTTTTTTCACTGAGCACATCTCTATGCTGCATGTTGATTGTTAGGATGCCACGGAGCTGGGTGCCGTCTTCATTGGTTCGGAGAGCCACAGCTACTCTGTGTCAGAGAACAACGGCAAGAGCTCGAGGGGAGGCCGGTGGCACTGTGGCATCACACTGCAGACTCCATTCAGGGAGTTTCTGTTTATGTGTGAGCAGGAGCAGGAGCAGAGGGAGTGGCTGGAGGCCTTAAGAAAGGTCATCTCTCAGCCCATGACCCCAGAAGACTATGCTAGTAAGACACTGATTTTAAATCTGATATAGTACAGCTGTGCTCAGCAGATAGCAGTAACGATGGAAATAAATTATGAATTACATTCTGCAACTGGCTCTCAACTCTCTCGTTCTGTCTTTGATACAGATGAAGCCATCCTGAGCCGGGGGAAATGACTGGAACAGTTTTTTACCTGCCGAGCTTGCAAAATGTAACAATGTGATAAAGAAAGAGCATGATTTTGGGGCATAACAGACTGCTTCATTTCCAAACGAGGCTATTAAACCTGTCCAAGAGTAAAAAAAATAGAGATGAACACACCTTCTTATTCCTGGCAAGAGTGTGTAACACCACTGACACTCGACCTTAACACTTTCCAAAGGCCACAGTCTGCAATTTCCAGCACAACACTTCGGAGAAGTTGTTGTCACAGCTGAGACATTGCTGTATTGTAAGATACAACACATCTGAAACAGTGTCTGACACTGACTGTATGGTCCTGGCCAACGATGACAACAGGTAAAAGCATTCTTTTCCAAGGCAGTATGAAACACTGAAACAAAACATTGTATTTATTAAAAACTTGGACTCTAGATTCTGTGTTGAATTTGCATATTTTTTTTGTAAAGTAGTATTTTGTGTTTTCTATTCAACTAAATTTGCACATTTTTCAAGATTAGATCCATCATTTCACACATTGTTTCATTAAAGCTGTGTTTATATCTCAAAGATGAATAAAATTGATCTAAAAATGATTTTGCTTGCCGCTTTTCATATTTTATTTTTTTTGAGGAAAACTTGTGTACATTCATTGCCAGTCAGCCAGATAGGTGGCGTATCAAAAGATAATATTAGGAGTAGAAATAAAAAGAAATGAAATCATTGTCAGGTGGTAGGTTACTCTGACAGACAGGAGAAGATTAGAGACCAGACCATGTGGGCTGCCTGACACACAGCAGACCTGAAGGCTCCAGGTTCAACAATTAATTTGAGGTGTTTGAATTAAAGGCAGATTCGATTGAAAGGCTACATCACACAGTTTATCTGTTGAACATATACCCATCTCAAAGTGAAACCTCCACTGGATGTTGTTAGTTTTGCTGCCTGTAGAGGACGCATGTTGACAGGGGCTGTCGGGTTGGGTGAAACTAAAGCAAGACCTCTCACTCCAGCATTTTCCTCCGCTACCAGAAACTTTATCACCAAGCATTAGGAAGTCTGGGGAAACATGATCTGGGTCTTTCACCATAGATCTGCAAGGGAATATTAGGGCCACGTGTTTTGTGTGATTTTGGAGATTTACAGAATAAAGTCATAATTTTATGAGGACACAGTCGTATTATCACAAGAAAAAAAAAATACAATGGAAATTTCATGATTTTACGAGAATTAACTCAAAATATCTTTAGAATAATGTCATTATAGTCTGAGAAAAAAAAATCACAATTTTATGAGAATATGGCCCTAATTTTACTGGTTCATTTTAGAAGAGAGATGTCAGATTTGAGCGGCGTCCTGCGTTAAAATGAAGGTCGAGGAGCAATTTATTCAGCTGGACTTCAGTTTAGGTTTCATAAATAAGGAAATACTTTATCTCCCGCCGCAGGTACTGCCATATAATATCCTGTTTCCGTTAGTATCGCCACATTGCTGTCGAAAATCTGATTTTTTTTTCCTCTTATTTTTATTCTTGCTTATTTTATTTCATAAAATTGCATTTTTACAAAAAGGCCCTAAACTCCGCAGTACAGGTCAGACCCACACAAAGTGTGAACCCTGTGTGCTTTGCTGACTTTACCGGCCTCCGTCAGCTGAGGGGCGGGGCCCAAAACACGCAGCAGTCAAGTTAGTGTGTCTGTCAGCTGGATCCGCACAGCAGATCCACATCCAGCAGCTTTAGCACTGCGGTGAAACGACTGCAGGTGGGCTGTGGGGCCGTTAGACCTCCTTCTTTCCTGACGGCTTCGTTCGCACCTGTCACGGCGAGGCGTCTGTTTTTGAACCAGCTTAAACCGGAACTGAAATGAAGACGTAGCTGTTAGCAACCGAGCCGGACCGAGAGGCGAGCCCTCTGGCCGATCCCTTCATCCAGACAGCGGCATAAATGTTTCACACAAACCGGATCACCGAGTTGGTTGTCGAGGATGCGCAAAGACGTGAGGATCCTGTTAGTGGGGGAGCGTAAGTAGACCTGGTCTGACACACTACATTTCTGAGCATGTGGTGACAGACCGGTCCTCCGTCTCCGGCTGTTTGTTTTTTTAGGAGATCTAGCTGCTGTCTAGTTATTAAATGAACAGGCTCATGTGTTAAACATACAGCTATTCCTCCTTGCAGTAACTAGATAATCATCCTTGGATCAACCTGTCGTTGAGGTCTCTGTCAACCTTTTCCTTCAAGATACACAACACTACAGATAAGAAATTGATATATTTTCTATATAAATACATTTAAAACTACAAGGTGACAGATTCTTTTCTGCCTTTCCCCCACTCAGTTCATCATTTAATAATTGATGGCCTTCTTGGAGTCCTTTCATGAATATGGACATTTTGTGGTTGTGTAATATCTTCTATGTCCCAGTTGATTAGTCTTAACAACTTCATTTTCCTCTTAATTACAATAAGCTAGTGAGTTAACTGCTTCAGTGATGCTAAACTCCACTTGGCCCATTGTCCTTCCTCAGCCAAGGTGGGGAAGACGTCTCTCATCATGTCCCTAGTCAGCGAGGAGTTCCCCAATGTGGTAAGGTGGAATTTGTTGGTAACAATGATGATGTCTCTCCACTTTAAACGCCTTTGTTGGGTTTACACTCCTGATTTGACTGGTTTATAGAAGCCGGGTTGGCGGCCATAAACATGTCTCTGTGTGTTTGTCCCAGGTTCCCTACCGAGCTGAGGAGATCACCATACCTGCAGATGTCACACCAGAAAGAGTTCCCACACACATTGTGGACTACTCAGGTACTTCAAGGCCACGAGTGTTTCATTCTTCTGATTCCGCAGTGACTGAAAAATGTTTATATTTCAGAAAGACTGTGTCTTCACATTTGTTTTTGTTTTTTTGTCTGGCTAGCTGACAAAACAAAATAATGTTAAGGGTTTTGACTACAGTGGATTTGTCTTTCCCCAATAGAGGCAGAGCAGACTGATGAGCAACTGTTTCAGGAAATCTCCAAGGTTAGTCAGTGTATATGTATTTCGATTGCACTTGGTAAAGTTGAAGTGCTGAGGTCTAATGGCCCTAATTCGTGTGTGTGCTGGTTTCTCTCATAGGCAAATGTGATTTGCATTGTATACTCTGTCAACAACAAGACATCCATAGAAAAGGTGAGGTCCCTCGATCTGCTTGCATTTGCATAAATTGTTTGCGATGCAGTCAAACCCCATAATTTTATATCTGTGTCTCTGCCTAAAAAAATAATGAGCCATCTCTAAAAGTTGTTTTCACACATAGGTGACCAGCCACTGGATACCCCTTATTACTGAGAACACAGACAAGGACAGCAGGTTTGAACTAGCACAATTTGTCACATTAGTTGTTAACAAAAGAAATATTGGGTGAAAGAGCGCGTCAATTTCTCAATCTGTGCACGTGCCTGTATGTGTGCAAAAGACCATTTTATGTAGTGAGAGGGGAACATTGAAATTTTCCTGTAGTTCTTGAAGTGATGATCTATAGTCACACTGTGGAAAATGTCTCACAATTGTTTCCCTGTGAGATTGGAGCAGTAGTGGAAGTGCCGTTACTCACATGAGCAGGTTTAACTTCCAGCTATGTGGCATTCTCACTGAAATGACTCACTGGTGTTATGAGGGAGGGAAGACACTGAAATACACACAAAGAAAAGTGCTCTTATTCTATTTGACGTAATGTATTAGTTTTAATGCAGTGGTGTGGTGGGGCTTCCAGGGTTCCTCTGATCCTGGTGGGCAACAAGTCGGACCTGGTGGAGCACAGCAGCATGGAGACCATACTACCCATAATGAATCAGTACAGTGAGATTGAGACTTGTGTTGAGGTGAGACAATGATCGAAATATTGACTGTGGCGTCCATTTATTGATACCAAAACTAAGAGGGGGGGGGGGAGTAAAGGCTGATTGAACAAAACACTGTCATCGAATCTGTTTATTACTCAGCAGCAGTGCTGAGTAATAAACAAAACTTAAAGAGGGGGAAGAAACCTAACAGCAGCTGTTGGATGCAGCTGGACTTTTTAGCAGGCAAGAGGAGCAGCCTTATATTTAGGATACTCAATACATTTGCATTGTATCTATATTGTTTTGGTGGGTTTCATCAGCCAATGGAAGATGCATAGGTGTGATTAAAAATATTAAAATGTAAAAAGATTTCTACATAGAGACCATATAGACAGTTTTAACAATATTTTATTGATGTCCAGAAATTCACACAATTATATACCTGTCTTTTGTTTATATTTAATTTAAATATACAATCTTTGATCATACTGAATGTGTGTATGTTTACACTTCAACCAAACTTATTACGTGTTTCCCTTTTTCAACTTCTACTGTGTGTATAATAGCCTTGTTAAATGTATAAGCAGTTATTTTAAGAAAAGGTGAAGTACCTCTGCTTCACCCTTCACCCTGTGTTCTTCTGGTCCTTGCAATGTTTTTTTTACATGTGCTAGCTAGATATATTATTTATTCCAACAATTGTAACTGTGCTGAGTTGGGTGGAGTGAGAGTAATGGATGACAGTGCAAGAGGATTTGATACTTGACACCAGCAATGAGCTTAGTACACATTATTATTAACTTAACTCTACATCGTGACAAATGCTGTATATGATGTGTCTGCAAGGTTAACCAGCAATTTGTGAAAATGTTTGTGTTATGACTGTGTCTGTGTCTTCTTTGCATCTTCCTCTCCTTTTTTTTTTTTTCTCCCCCCTCCCAGACTGTCTAATTAGACAAGGCATGTTGCACAGACAGATCCTGTGTGTTAATACCCTGTCTGGTCCTTACTTAGCTGCAGAAGCACACATACATCACACTCAGACTGTGGATCTGTTTCGCCAAGACATCAGAGTCACAGCGTTACTGCTTTTTTACGTTTACATGCCGCGCTGGACTCCAACGTACTTTGTGTTTTTAGGTGTTAAGTTGTTTCTTTTTTTGTTGTCTTCATATATGATTTTTTTTTTTTTTTTAAACAAGGCTAAGTCCAGGTTTTTATGATAGGGCACTGAAGCATTGAAAATGGTTATTGTATATGCTTCTGAATATTCATGAATGTAAAACACGACTCCCTCCTTCTTCTTCTTGTGTACAGTGTTCAGCTAAGAACCTGAAGAACATCTCTGAGCTCTTCTATTATGCCCAAAAAGCCGTTCTGCACCCTACAGGTCCCCTCTACTGTCCAGAGAAAAAGGATGTAAGAGCGAAACAGTCAATGAAAATGTACCGCCATTTTTTGTGACACCATGCATTTCTCAGTTTGTTTTGCATTTGGCCAGTACTGAACATGATTTCACATTTGATAAAATTGCATTAAGCAATATCTGAATGTTGGACTTCTTCTAGTTGAAACTGAACTTTGGCAAAATTTGTGAAATATCAGTAAAAAAAAAAAAAAGTGTGAAGTGTCTTTGCTGAAGTAACTTCATTTTGCCACTTTTATTTCCAGATGAAGCCGCTTTGTGTGAAAGCTCTTACTCGAATCTTTAAAGTATCGGACCTCGACAATGATGGGATTCTGAATGACAATGAGCTCAACTTCTTCCAGGTAAACCGGCCTGAATATTTGAGCTGGCAAAAAGCCAACTGTCGAGAGAATTTAGTAAACAGATTCACAATAGTTTGTAACTCTACCTGATCCTAGTGTTTTCTAATCTCTCAGATTAAATCTTCATTAGTATTGACTCACATTTGTTTTTTGTTGTGTTTTTTGTTATGTTTGACTCCTCAAAGAGAACATGCTTCAACACTCCACTAGAGCCTCAGGCGTTAGAGGATGTAAAAAATGTGGTGAGGAAGAATTTGAATGATGGAGTGTGTGATAATGGACTCACCCTGAAAGGTAGGAGTAGGTAGACCTCATTCCTTAAAATAACCCACAAACCCAAACTGCAGTCACATTATTTCTGTTTCTGTGACTTTTCACATCAGGCTTCCTTTTCCTCCACACCCTGTTCATTCAGCGAGGTCGCCATGAAACAACCTGGACAGTGCTGAGGAGATTTGGCTACGATGATGACCTGGAGTTAAATCAGGACTACCTCTTTCCACCGTGAGTATTAGACTCGAATCCTCAGGCACCTATTCCCTCAATAATTTCTCTCTGCTTAAACACAAATACATGTGCACGCTAGTCTTTATTTTCTAAGGGCACCACTCTAGTTTTCTTTTACTACTTGTGCCTTGTGCTCATTGGGATTAAACAGTACTTCACTAATTGACATAGCACAGTATTTCTTTAGAAAGAAGAAGTAAATGGGTAGAATTAATATGCAAATTCGTGTGTTTGACTTTATAGTCATGATGTTTTTCTTTTTACCTTAAGTATTTCAAAACGTCATGATATCTCGAATTCTCTAGATTGAAAGTTCCCCCAGACTGCACAACAGAGCTCAACCACAATGCCTACCTCTTCCTCCAGAGCATCTTTGACAAACATGACAAGGTATAATCCTGGTTCTTTATTTACATTAGCCTCTGCCCTCGAAAGGCACTTACCTGAAGCTGCTCAGTACGCAGCAGTGTGAAAAACAAAAAGGACACTCCCACAGCTGACTCTGACCACCTGCTGAGGTGTGATTTAACTTCTTGTCACTGAGGATTGACAGGAGCATTAGCTGCAAGGTTCGAGCAAAGGTCAACAAAAAAAAAGTGCCAGCTTTGCCAACATTTGCTTTCTGTCATAGTGTTTGGTGTCCAAAGGAAAATGTATGTTTTAGTTTATCATGTTTGTTTTTGTTTGTTTGTTTTTTCTCAGTTAGACTTTGTGAAACAGCACACTAAGTCAATTATGTTCCATTAATTTACTGAGAAGTGCAATTGAGTTTACATTTACCATTAAAATTCCACTCAAGGTATTTCCTGTAGTCCATATTTTTGCATAGATGAACTGTTGAGCAATAGTTTGTGTTTATCAGGACCGTGACTGTGCCTTGTCACCAGAGGAGCTGAGGGACCTGTTTGATGTTTTTCCTTACATGCCGTGGGGCCCTGATGTCAATAATACAGTTTGCACTAATGACCAAGGCTGGATCACCTACCAGGGGTATCTCTCCCAGTGGACGTAAGTTGGCCTTTCATCGGTTTAAAGAATGTTCCATTTTCAAGATTTAGACAATGCTGTTGGTTAGATGGTAAGTTTCTAAATGAAATGGAATTTTCATTCAATTTCTTTGTCCTTCAATTTGCTCTCGCTCAGGCTAACCACATATCTCGATGTACAAAGATGCCTGGAGTATTTGGGTTACCTTGGCTACTCAATAATTGCTGAACAGGAGTCCCAAGCATCAGGAATTACAGGTATTGTAACATTTGTAATATCACAATCGTAAAATTAATGCTATATGGAGAAACTTGGGTGCATTTATGCCGCATAACGTAGTTATCATGCCCTCAGACTACTTTAAAATGTGTTCAGTCATCATGTAATATCACCTTTTGGACAGTTGAAGAAGCAGATGAACGTTGATGTGGAATGACTGCAGTCATGTGCTCACCTGATCCTCTGTCTGTGTGTGCTTGCCCCCCTGCAGTTACCAGAGATAAGAAGATTGACCTGCAGAAGAAGCAGACCCAGCGCAGCGTCTTCCGCTGTAATGTCTTTGGAGACATTGGCTGTGGCAAAAGTGGTTTCCTCCAAGCTTTCTTGGGTAGAAACCTCATGGTAAAACAAAAACCGCAAACTTATATTCAAAGAATTTTCACTATGTTCTAAAAAGTGTACATGCTTTCATAACCCCTGTATGTATATCCACATTTTGTTTAATGTTGGTCATAGATTTTTCCCACACTAACCTCACATTGCGTCCAACCTATATGACCAATCTGTTCTCTTATTCTCAGTTCCAAAAAACAATTAGAGAGGAACACAGATCCTACTACGCCATCAGCACTACATATGTTTATGGGCAGGAGAAATATCTTCTTGTAAGTATCAGATACTTTTAAAATATTGAATGATTTATGTCTAGATGAAGCTTTTCCAGTTATTACAAACAATTAAGGCAAGACAAGATAAATAAAAAGTGATACAGTAGCAAAATAAATACAAAATAGCTGAGATAAATTAATAAACAAACCACATTACTTTGCATAGAAAATACTGCTACTAATAATTTTAGCATGAGTGTTTTTTTTTGTTTGTTTGTTTGTTTGTTTTTTTTTTAGTCTAATACACCTGAGTTACAGTCTGGCTTTCCACATATGATGCAAGTTTAGTGTTATAGTATAACTGTAAATAAATCGCAATATTAACCAATATTCAGATTTTTTATATATATATATATATGACACCAAATGTATCAATGGGCATTGTGTTTTTTAGGTTGTCAACTGTGAGCCATCAAGGTCAGCCCAATCTGAGGATGGCTGTACTTATCTGGCTGGAGGCCTATATATAAGCTGCTTATCATGCTCATGTAGTGCTTTTGTCAAGCAAGCATTTCTACCTGCATGACAAAAGCCTTAGCACTGCACTACTTACTCGCAAAAGTGCAAGCGCAGTATGTGCATATACCAATACAATACCCAGGCAGGTCTGGCTAAGAAAGTGTAGGCAAACCACAATAATTTGGGCTGGACGACACTCCAATATTACATTTTATATACTGACTAGGCCTACCACACAGACACTCTCTTTATGATGGTGTCCTGACTGTGCAGCATAGTTACTCCTAGTTAGCTCTTTTCTGCAGGAAGTCAAACAACTGGAGCAAAAATGCTGTGGTGCTGCTGTATCAATGACAACACCATCTATGGAAGAGACTGCTTTATTCAAGTACTTTTAAATACTAGCCCTAAGCGTAACACTAACACATCAAAGTTTGCAGTAATCTATATCCATAAGTTTAAATAAGAAGCAAATTTGTATTTACTGGTCTGAGAAAGAAACAAAAAATTGACTTTTGATGTTTGACTAATTTCCTCCAGTGACATGTATCTCTTTCTTCTCCAGCTTCATGAAGTCTTCCCTGACTTCGACTACCTGTCTGATGCTGATTTGGCCTGTGACATTGTGTGCCTGGTCTATGATGTCAGCAACCCTTACTCCTTTGACTATTGTGCCAAAGTCTTCAAGGTAAAATATATATATATATATATATATATATATATATATATAAAAACCAATTTTCTATTTACTTAATATCTCTGACACACTCATTCTCCCTCTACCCTTCCTCCTCCAGCAATACTTCACAGACAGCAAAACACCCTGCATGATAATAGCAGCAAAGTCAGACCTGCCAGAGATCAAACAGATGTACGGCTGCAGTCCTCTGGAGTTCTGCAGGAGGCACCGGATGCCGCCTCCCCAGTCCTTCACCTGTAACACAGCAGCAGCACCCAGCAGGGACATCTACACCAAACTCACCACTATGGCTATGTACCCGTATGTATACACACTACACTCGACATTCAACCTGCACTTTAGACACACAAAGTTGCACAGTACATGATTGATTCCTAAAATCTTTTAAATTCATACATGTGTATCTGTAGCTGAAATGTATTTCCTTTGGCAACTGCTGCTACAATCTGAAAGCTTTTTTTTTTTTCTTTCAATATAATAGCTGTAGGAACTGCAAGATAGTTAACACAATATTCCACATTTACTGTGGTCTTTGGAAAATTGTATTGGCCAACTGTCATGTAAGTCATTAGCTACAAGTGATGTGGATAATACTTTTTGGAAACTGAAAGTTTTCTTTTTTGATGAAGACTACAGCAGATATACTCTATTATTTCTGGGAACTATACTCTTTAATTGCATTGATACACTTCACCGCCCTCTGATTCTGATGCTTTCACTGTGCTCTGACAGTGTTTTGCACTGTAGGTTGAATAGGTCTCTGTGGAAAGTTTTAATGTCACATTATTACTTCATGCTGGAGTTGAATCTTGTATATTGAATTTATACTTTCCAGATTGGTGCAATGGCGCTATAGTCCTTTCTTTATTTTACAGAACATAGATATTTGTTCATCCATGTTACAGCAAAACATACTTTGCCTCCATTGATCCGTGAACTGAATTTCCTCATAATCACAGGGGAAACTTCCTTGCTCTCATAAGAGCCAGAGCAGACTTTTAATGATGGCGGCATCTTTTAACTCTTAATCGCTTTTCTCTTCTCCTTGTGTGTCTTGCATGTTTCCCATTTCTTGGGGTATCTTTTTAAAACCCACCTTGTGTGGATTGTGTGGTGTTTTTTTTGTTGTTGTTGTTGTTGTTTTGTTTTTTTGTGTGTGTGGGTGTGTCCTCCCCAAATTTCTCCTTAGCCATGCCCGGCTGCGCTGCATGTGCACATGTAACCGGTGCACCTTCTGCTTGTGTCAGAACTTCCTCAACTCTGAGCTGCTGCAGATGGTCAGAGCCAAACTCTTCGCCGTTGTACTTAGAAGGTCTTTACCTATTAAACTTCACATTTTCTCACTGAAATGTACCATCACCAATCTATGCAATTATTTATCTTTGTTCATAGTTTTAAGTTTATTTTTCAAAATGATGGTTAATGGCGTATGGATAAATATTTACAAACTGGCTTTACCGCTACCTTTTTTTTTTTTTTTTACCTTTTTCTTCTTTTAGTAATGCAGTATTAAAGCTTTTTTTTTTTTTTTCTCTTGTGATTTCCTTGGCTGCTAACAAAATCTTTGGCATCTTCTTGCTTCCTTTCTTACCTTGTCACCTTTCTTAATCTTGAAATCACATCGCAAGGAGCATTTTCTACTTTTGATTTAAATCCCATTGTCATTTGGTTGCCTTTGTTGTCTTCTTGGCTCATGTTGCTGTTACTCTGCCATCTCATCTAACACAAATGCTGCATTTCTAGTTTTGTCATCTCACGTCATAACCATAATCCAGCACGTCCATCAGTTGATTTGCAGTTGCTTCAGCTACTCCATGTTTAGAATCTACATTACCATCCTGCCTAGTTGTTTTATTTTGTTCCAATTCTATGTATTTTCATCTCATCTTTTTCAGGGCACTTCTTCTTCATGCAACTTTTTGGTTTCTATCTGAAGAGTTAGTTTAAAAGAAATTGTTTATTATGCAAGGAGGGTAGAGCCTGAGTCAGCTCTTATCCAGTTTTGAGAAATTTATGAAATAGAAAGTCTGCCTAGTTAGGTTTTGCCATCTTTTTTCAACTTTATCTCTCTACCACCTTCCCTTCACACTGTCTCTGCATTTATCTCTCACAACCCTCTCTGTTCAACAGACATGTCAGCCAAGCAGACCTGACAACCTCGACCTTTTGGCTCAGGGCAAGTGTTGGGGCCACTGTGTTTGCAGTGCTGGGCTTCACCATGTACAGAGTGCTGCTCAAACAACGGTGATCCTTCAGTACTTTGGTCCAATCTCCATTTGGGCATGTCACATGGCTACTTTGACCGTCACAGCATTAGGGTTTCCCATTTCAATTAATTAAACAACGCATTTCTGGAAAAAAATGTCATTTGTACTTTAAAAAAAAAAGTCTTAGTTTTTGCAGGAAGAAAATGTGTGCAAACTGACTTGAGCAACCATCTTTTTTGCATTTCCATTCCACTGTAATTTTCTCTTCTTGGGGATAAAAGTAAAAAATATTTAATTTTGTACCAAGAATTTTTGTGCTAATTTGCTTAATCCGTCTGCTGCAAAATAAAGTAATATATTTATATTTATATTTAAAACGAGCTGTGAGCTGTGGTGAGATACATGCGTGAGTTGAACATAGCTATATTTTTGGTTGCTAGCCAATTGAAATGATGAACAACTTTGGTGTCACTTGTAAGAGATGTTGCAGTGTGTGAGGTATTCTGATACTTTCAATAGACTGAACAATATGTAAATACTGTATATAATAAAGTAGACTGTATATTTGTTTGTCCTGACAGGCCACGTCTGACACTGATAAAATTGATAGCAAAGTCATGAACTTGCACAAACATTTCCATCGATTTCTCACATTGACAGAAAATTGGTTTATTTCCATGGCCAAAGCTTTTTTTTTTTTAAAGGTACATCTGAGCATGACAGTGTTTAATGAGTGGGTGTTAATGTGAATGTGTGGGTTTAGGGTTCTCTCCTATCCATCACTTTATTTATCAGTGTGTGTGACTATTTTAATAAGCTAAGATATGACAGCCCGACCTGGACATTTTGTGCTTGCATGCCTCAGAATTTTCAACTGCATTGTAGTATTTTAAAATTTTCTTTTCATAAAAAAAAATAAATAAAAAAAATCCAGGGTTGTTGTTAAGAATTGCAGGTAAGATGACAGTTGAGTCTTGATTCGTTGTGAAGACTAACCATCACTTGATCATTGTTATTATTCCTGGTTAGCTCTCCTGATATCCTAACACGCAGTGATGTCAATTGCCATTTAACTGCAACTGCTTGCCACAAGGTTCACTTGGATGTGTTTGCTCAGCCCTGCCTTTCCAAAGTTTACAATAAATCCATATATCTATTGCATCTGGTCTGAAGGAATTTATTCTTTATACCAAGAGATTTGAAGTTTTTGTCAGCACCTTGTTTTCTAGTAATCAAATGTAGGAAATGTGCTTGTTTTGTATTTTTCAACAGTATTAACCTACAGATTCTTCTGGAGGTTCAAGACAACAAAATGTCAACATTAACTAAATCATTGAAAATGAACCTTTTCAAATATATTAACTTTTTTTATGCTTTTTTATCTGATATACCACCAGATAAAAAAAAAAAAACATTGCATGTCATGGTTTACTAATACACAAGAGGGCAGCCTTGTTTATTAAAAAAAAAAAAAAATAAAATCACCAGTGGCTTTCAACAACCTTACTTTTTGTCATGTAATGCATGTTTTGAAGAACTACTCTGAAACTGACCCAGGCCTGTCCATGTGTTTACATGAGGTCACCAGCTTCCAGTATGAGACGTTCTGGGAGGGCAGTTAATGGACCAGGATGAGCTTGGGGGTTCAAGTGATCAGTGACATCATCCAAGGTGAGTCTTTTCAGTATATGGGAAGAGGAATTATATCAGACATGTATGGTTTGAATTATATAATGTTATTGCATTGTTTGAGCATACTACAAAGATATGATCAAGAAAGTGTGAACTACCAAACCTACTCTGGTTTTCATTTTCAACAAACACCTTTCTTCTACACATGGAAATCCCGTCATGAAGTTATGAAAAAAATAGGATTTCAATAACTTATCGCTTCTCTAGAAACATGTTTCAGGGAAGGTCAAGAATATACTACAGTACACATCTGATATATAAACGCCACAGAGTGCTATCTGGTTTATTTAGTTTTGACCTAAACCGACAAGAATCAACTAATTAACCAATAAATTCTTACAGTATGAGCAGACCCCCAACATGATGTAAAGTAAAACATCAACTTGGGACAGTGGAGAGGCTTTCAAGGCCTCACAAGTCAATTTTGACACACACTGCATTTGGACAGAATGTGAATAGCACAACTGATTTCTCGGGGCATTTAAAGCATCACTGGTTCTCTCACTAATGAGTATCTGTAATTATAATAGACAGTCAGACATCGTGCTGCATGAGAACATCCATGAAAATGAAGTCCCAGTGAGTGTGGCCTACTTTTGTTTACTAATAATAGTTCAACAGCTAAAATCAATGATTGAAATAATTTGCCAAACTAAATGGTTAAAATAACCAGTGCCTTCAAAATAAAAGCTGCTGTAGATACAGTTAAATTGTATGGGGGGGGGGGGGGAACTCAACAGCGTGAACATTTTCAAAACAATTCTGTTGAAGACTTTCAGAAAAAGGGATTAGAGCTGAGGCACACTGAAAACAACCGGAAAACAGTTTGTGGCCGTTTGTGAACAGCTCCTGTCAAAAGAAAGCAATCCTCCCTGGCTGTTAATTTATACATGAACTGAGGGCTCCCACAACATAGCAGGTGTTTTTCTTACTGTATATCTTGTCTGTCTCTCCACATTTCCTTCATAATGTCTTTCTTCATTACCAAATCCCCCTCTTTCATCTCTCTCTGCCTCTCAGGTTACAGCTCATCAGCAGATGTTAGCACATAAATTGTGAAAGCAAGCCACGTCATAACTTTGTCCAATTAGCTCCTTTAATAGAAATTCCCACGATGCCTGTAGCTAATGAGAAAATAATTCCTCTCACTCCTTGCTGTTATTAAAGATCATTCCAAGGGAGATTGTGACAAGCTTTAATTATTAATTGATTTATTTACTTTGCTTGTTCATGTTTTTTTTTCCATCACTGAGCCAAAATAAGTTATTATATTTAGACTTTGCAGCTGCTACCATGTGTGAAACCTGCATGTTTGTGATGGTATTATTAATTGTCTCCATGCACATTTGTTGAGTCCACGTGTATTTCTTGAGTTCCTGGAACAGATGATAAAAAGAGTTTTAGTAGTTATTAATAAAACATGAAGTAGATTCTTGACAAGCTGATATACAGAACACACAGACTACATATGCAAATTGTAATATATTTGGTGCCTTCAAGACCAGTAGTTCCCTCCCTCAGCCATGTACTATCTTTGTTTGCGCAGAAACAGAAAAAGCGAGCTATTTTGAAGCAGTTGAAAAAATACCAAACTTGAAACTTGTTTGAATTAAACAAAAAATCCACTGAAAATGCAAAATACAAACATTTGTCCATGGGTCGCTGTTCTTTGACCGGTAAAGCTGCTGGGTCTTCATTTTACAGTTCAACAGACTCCAACTCTAACCCATCTCAGCAGTGCAGGAATCCAGAAAAACCCCCAGGATTAAAAATATCAACTGGCTATATTGTTTCCATGGCAATGCTACCTCATAATGTATTTGGGGGAATTTTACAAGAGGCATCCTGATAAACCGACACAGTACAGACCACACTGTCATCACATAATTTCTCCTCATGCATGGCTTCCACCCAACTATTAGGTCTGTTTGATGTCTCTTGAGGTAATAGGTAGGTGTTTGGCTGAAACGGGGCCCCATCATTTGTGTGATTGTAGCAGCAAACCTGGAGGGAACAATTTTGATTTTGTACAACCCTACCTGGAATTTACAAGCCTAGGCGCCCCCCTAATTTCTGAGCTTTTTAAGCAAAACATTTAAAATTTCTGCATGCTGTTATCAATTAGTATTTCCAACATAACATTAAAAGCAAGGGAACCCCAACCCCAAGGGGCAGGGGAATAATTATCAGGTTACACAAAAACAAAAGTACCCTTTTTGGAATAATGAATAACTTAAAAAAAAAAAAAAAAACCTTTCTGAATCCCCTGACGTATAATGCATAAACCTGGGTCCACTTTTAACCTCACACAAAATGTACTGCTTTTCAGATTATGAACTGACACAAAATGCTCATTTGTTAGAAAGATCGTGAGATCACTTTAGGGAAAAAATTAGCTGAACAAAAGGACCGAAGTCCATTCAGCTTATTAAAATTGAACTGCAGATTGGATGAATGATGTATAAAAAGCATGCATTATGCATTTCTAATCATTACAACAGTAGAATAAACCCACCAAAAGCATTTTCCAACACCTAATCTGGTCTCTGATATGATCAATGACATACAGGCAACACGATTTATTATTTTTTTTTTTTTCCTTGAAACATTTCTAGGTTCTTGTGCTTTTCTAAATTACCATGTAATTATGCAGCTTCTTCGTCAGGCACAAATGACCTAACGACCTCCAACCTCTGAGCCAGTGAGACGGTGACAGCCAGCTGTTCGCTCAGGGAGCCGGAGTTCCTCGAAAGCCCAGAGCGGAGCGGCTGGTGATCCCTTCACCCCCCCCGGGCCAAATCTCCCCCGATCCCTCCATCTCTCCGCCCCTCCCTCCCTCCACATCTCTTCCCGTGCCAGTGAGGACCCATACTGCTGGAGAACAGTCCCGACGTCCACCCCCTGGATCTGGATCAACCATCCCAGCGGAGGCGGTTCGTGCCCCCCCCCCCCCCCCCCCCCCCCCGCCTCCCCTCCCCTCCCCGCCTCGCCTCCCCCCACCTCCCCTCCTTCCTCCCTCAGACAAGCGGCGGAGGCAGACGTCTGTCCCCGTCGCTGACCGGCAGAACTCAGCCTGCCAGGTATCATGACGCACCAGAAAATGGAGCACTTGATGTTGTTTTTGTGTGTTGTTTTTTTTTTTTTTTATTTGAGTGTTCCATGTGACGCTGCCCACGCTGTTTAAGCCGTCTTCCAGCGGACTCCCCGGACTGGGGAAGCCGTGCGGGTCTTGTGCGTCACCCAGCCCGGTTTGTCAGCTCTGCCGTGCGTCTGGTGCCGCTGTCAGTGTTTGATGATGTCATTATTTCTTTCAGGTGGCGTCGCATCCCTTCAAAGTTGAAACGCTAGTCCTGCAAATGCGCTTCTGAAACTTGGACCGCTGCCGTACAGCCCCTTACACCTCCGGCACTGCGGGCTCTATGGACCCGGAGCCCCGCAACTAACTGGAAACTAGCACCGCATCAACTTTTCTCCGGCAGACCGGGACGTGTCTGCCCGGGCTGGCTGGAAAGTGCGCCGAAGTACACGCATCTATTAAATGAGCGGCATTGAACGCCTCGCTTTGGATTTATTTCCCCGTCGAAAATCACAGGAAGCTGTCCCACATCGAGAGAAGCGTGAAACAAGCACGATGCCCGGCTTTTTCGCCTCCCGCCGCCGCTGACGCCTGCTCGGGACTGAGCTGGGACTCTGGGCTGCGCTATGTGGGGTCTGTCCTGAGGAGCCAGTCGCTGTTCTCCGCGGGTGTCTGGAGAAGAGCAGCCCGAGGATGAAGGGTGAAGCCCGGGAGGCGCCGATCAACTCCTCTCCGGCCGTGGCGGCCAACGCGGAGGGCGAAGAGATCGAGGTTTTGGAAAGTAGCGACATCCTTCCCGTTGCTCCAGAGGAGGTGAGTTCACACTCACTACAGAGGGACATGGGGTGCACTTGTTACAACCAGCATGAGCTTAAAAAAAAAAAATAGTATTTGACCTCATGCAGCATTACGTCCCGAGCGGAAAATGCACGTAAAAGACTTCAGGGGTTTCCTTACAACTGGAAGTTTAAAGGCATTTAAAATGCTGCAAGTCTTTAGAAAGTATTTGGAGCAGTGGATAGAAATGTCGTCTCACAACAGTGAGATTCAGGGTTCAAACCCGGCACCTTTCTGTGCACATCAGGCCCCATACACAGCACATATTGGCTCAGATTGTCCTTTTTCAAAGACACACAACACCTGCACACACACGCCGATCTCCATCCACTGGCTGTCCTAGACTTTCAAAAAATCAGAGTGCACTTAAACATAATTATCCACACGTTATCCTCTTGCTGCGAATCGTTGACCACAATGATCAAGTAAAAACTACATGTAATTGCAAGAGTGCAACAAAGGCAAATACACAGAAAGGGAAGTCCTTCAGGTGCTCCAATTTGCTTTGACAAGGAGGAGCACCTGCTTTCTGAGGTTTTTGTTTTGTTTTTTTTTCCATCCTCTCTACATCCTGTCACTCATTCCTTTCTTCTCTCTCTCTCTCTCCTCTTGCCTCAGCAATGGAAGTCTCTGTTTGACAAGGTATGTATCAGAAGCTGTAGTGGCTTAATTTTTGTTGTTGTTGCATTTTTTTTTTTGCCCATTTGCATGTTTCACTCATGGTGGAGTAGTGCTACCCATCTTTAAAGGTGCTCACATCCATGAGACAACTCTGATTTAGTGTCTGTTTACCAGCTCAAAGCATCAGCAATGTGTTCAACAGATTAAATACCGCAGTGTTCCTGCTTAAAGATAGCGAAACATGACAGTGAAGTGATATGCCGATTAAAATGCATTTCATTGTGTGCATCATGATCGCTGTAATAATGCTGTAACACTGGCTTTATCGCTGGAAATGACCTAAACCTCTGCAGGGAAATTTTGCAAGCTCTTAAGAGTCAGGAAAAATGATAATGGCTCTAAGGGCTTGTCCATGTTTGTCAGATCTGCTGCTTAAAGTATCCTTAAAGAAATAATGTATCTATTTTTTAGGGCTCATTTATTGTTGTTTGTAGTTTGTATATCAATGATTCATTTTGAATTATTTCTTTCTCTGGGTAAATAAAGCTATCAGTACATTTTCATTTGGCTACAGTCAGTCAATCTCCTGGATGTCTACAGGTGGAAAAGGCAGATACTTCTCTCTTTCAGTCCCAGAATGTGACTCAGGCTGATTAGGCAGAAATGCTTTTTGACTCTTGCCTAGTACAGCTTTAAATCTTTTGGCTTTTGGAGTAAACAGTGCCACCAGGATGTGCTTCTCTCAAACCAAAGTCTTACGTCGAGGCGAGAATATCACAGCAGTTGGATTACACGGGAGGCTGTGCGTGTGTTGTCTGCTGACTTTGACCCCAGTAATGCTATTTGGCTGATACATAATCCTGGATGCATTGATCTGTCACACTGAGCTCATAAGAAACACAAATGCACAAACCTGCAAAACACACACACACACACACACACACACACACACACACACACACACATATACACACAGCCAAGAAACCCCATGAGAGGAAAAACACAGATCGGCTGATCATGCAAGTAGCAGGTCCAACTGACAGACGGCAAATGGGCTCCCTGCAAATGCGCACTCACACGCGCGCGTGCACACACACACACACAAACAAACACAAACACATGCACACTTAATCACACGTAGCCATCACTCTGCGGGGCTGCCACAGCACCTGCCCACCCTGGGGCCCCCTGTGTTCTCCTGGGAGGGCGTTGTATGTGCATGGCTAGTGGGGGTGTGTAGGGTTGAGTCAGAGGCTCGTGGCAGGCTCGCTCTTACAGAGGAAGACCTGGGTCTCATGGGATTGTGGGAAAGGATTGCCAGGGTTGGGTGCATGTATGTGTGTGTATAAGCAATGGAGCATATTCTGTGGACAGGCATGAAGTGGGCCTCACAATCTGCTGTCTTTATGCATGCAGCAAAGCTTTGAGTTTCCTCAAGTGGATGTTGGTCAGAAAGATACATTGATATGTCCAAATGGTGAGGTCACCGCCTAGTCGGCAACAAATGTCCTTTCACTGTTTTATTCTCCTTTCATCCTTCCTTCCTACGAGTTGCTCCATTTGTTGAGGGGCTGACCTCAGAGACCCCCGGCTTCTGTGAAGCAACTAAGGAAGAGAAACAATGGGATGTGGAAGACCTTGAAAAGAGGGATTCTGAATCAGACCGACAATGTGACATGAGGGAGATAAATAATGCTTGAAAGCAAAGACAAAGTCAGACAATTATTTACCCAATAGGAATATACTCACTACAAGGTTGCATATTTGTATGTTGTCAGCAAGTTATATGTAGTGTTTTCATTGGAAGCACTTCAGTGTGTTGCTCAAATATGATCTGACATGCAGACAGGAAAAGGCAGGAACGGAACTGCCAACTGTGCCATAAACAAACAAACCCATAGTGACCCTTTAAGAGAGATAAGATGGTATGAGTCCCCTTGGTTAGCCAACATACACCCTGCATTGTTTGTGCTTTAAATGAAATTCTTGTTGAATTTTCAAACAGTAGCTGGATCCGCTTTCCCCAAATGTATGTATAAAGGAATCATCCTTTAGTTTGATTAATGATGGTGTCGTGTCACCTCTTTTTGACATATTAATCGATGTAGTTGGATTACACTCTGTATGCACAAATGTATTTCAGGGATACCCTAGGTTTTACCCTTGCTGAGTTTTCATAAGCTGCAATCTGAGCCTCTAGCTAATGGCTGTAACTAATTCACTTGAACAAATTGTTCCTAAGAGTGCAATACACTGGAAAAATGATGTCCAGAAATGAAGCCAATAAAGCATCTCGTGTATTAATCAATTGCCTTTTCAGATCCAGAACACCTTCTATTCTGCCCATCTCAAAGGGATGTTTACGCGGGGGACAGAAGACAGAATCGTGCTCTCTCATTCATCCATCTTTTTTGGACTATGGCTTCCCTCCATTTCCTTTAAAGCAATTTGGGCGCAGTACAAAACCTTCCCACCCTATCATTTTTACAGGCTCCCATGTGAACTTTGTGAGTACAGCTATCAGTTTCTCGGTTTCAGACCATCAGAATCAAAGTGCTGTGTTGCTCTGTCGCTCTCCCCTTCACTCTTCTCTGCTGTCCCCAGAGAGGATTTTGTTGCTGTATAAGTGTTTTCCTCTTCAGCGTGCAGGAAGTACGAGAGCAAACCTCAGAATGCTTTGATTCATGTTCCCAATCACTTGAAACAAACACGAGGTGTGAACACAGATAGAGGAACTGTCTAATGAAGCAGAGGCACATTTAGGATGGAAGCAGCTGCACTGGGCTCTCTCCCCTTCATAATCAAAATTTCCCAGCCTCTATTTGTCTCTTAGACGCTATAACACACACCAATAGATGGAAGTCTGATTACACACAGAATGGATATAATCCCGAAGGAAAAACAGGGTCTGTTTTTGAGTCTCCATGTTGTTCTGTCATAAATGCAGAATTTTTTATTTTTAGTTTTTATTTTTGAGGATTAATGTGGATTAGAGAGGGACCACTCTTAGTCCAGGATTTACCTGATAAAGTGTATTAAGCATGTTAACGTCATACTTCGATATGAACCAAACACATTTGTTTTTTAGCCCCTAGGAAGGCACATTAAATGGGTTTTCTAATACAACAGTGTCTGAAGAAGGCTCCTTGTCTTCAATGGCAAAAAGTGACATTTTTAGTCTTTTGACGAAATCACATTCAATTTTAGTCAGCTATTAATGATCTAAACTGATTTAATTTTTCAACAAAATACTGTAATGATTTTGGTCTGATGAAACCTATGGTAGATTCAAAGGTTTCAAGGTTTAGTTGAAGTTCAATGCATTATTTAAGATATGTGTCTTGGATTACCACTCATTGGGACCACCCATTAACCTATTAAAATGGAATGGTATTAAGGTTAAAACATGCAATTCAGACACAAGACTGACTACAACTATCAGTGAACAGAAACATTTCAGAATTTGATCATACCACAAATGACCACAATTGCCTTTCTGTTGACAGCCTGCTCCCAGTGGCTTCTTGTAATGCCGCTCGCATGCACCCATAGGAGCTCAGTGATTAAACACTTTCACATGGCTGCATACTTTCTGCAAATTCCTCAGTTGAGCCACAAAAATGAAAGTCTTAAGTTTTTTAGTAGCATTAGCTGAAGTAAGCATATTGTGGTCTGGTGCTGAAATATCCCAGATAACATTATTAACTAAAACAAGCAGAAAGTCAGTGGTTGGGATGCCACCTGTTCCCGGTGGGACTCATGTTTCCCAGGGCTCCTGTCGTGCATTTCAATGAGCTTGTTAGACATTCATTGGCCATGGCTGAGAGAAAAGGAAGGTCATTATTTAAAGTCATTTTGTCTGGCAGTACTGTTTTGCCTCACCGTCACATGCATGGTACAGCTGGCATCGCTTCACGGTTGCCTTTTTTTGTTTTCTAATTGCACTTCCAGTCAATGGTCTACCAGCCAGGTAACTGGTACTAAATGGATCAACCAACGGGGGACCCTCAGCTGCGTTTACTGGTGCATGCAGGGATAGCATGTCTCACCACACCCTGTCAGTTTTACCCACATTAAAAACAACAGAGGGCTCATATCATAACAGCAGTCACTTTAATGACTGCCAACAACAAAGTACAGGTGGTGTGCAGCTGTCAAATTTGGATCTTTGTGTGGGTGAGGATGCTTCTTTTTTCTGGTTTTGTAAAGCTAGTATCCCGTTTACCGTTTCAAATTATGAAGAAAACAATTAAAAGGAACCAGCACTCAAGCAAGGTAAACATTTCAGCAAAGCTGACAAGAGCTTCATCTGTATAAAACTGTATTTTTCTTACATTACAGGACCAATGATGAGCTTGTCAACAAAATATTTCCTGTTAAAATTCTTTTTCTTTTTGGCATCTTATCACATTAGTGAGATAGATTTTCTCCCCCCCAATTAGTTACCCTCATATTTCTTTCATTCTTTTGCTCATTTTGTTTTTGATCCATATTAGCTGTTCTATACTGATGTGCTTATCAGCCTAATTGCCATTGATACATTCGCAGATGGTGGGGTCACAGTCTGTTGATCTGCTCAGCAGTGATTGACAGCAGCTGAGTCATGGAGATAACCCACTGACAAACAGTTTGTGGTCATATTGAACTGCGTTGTCCTGATTTGTAAATCAGGGGAACCCACCCCATGCTGCTCAAAAGCGCTCAGGCTGTGTGCCTGATAAATAACAGACTGAGCCTCAAACATTTTCACTGAAAGATTTAATCAGAGCTCATCTTTCCCTGCTTCTCTGCCTCTTCCCCTCTCAGCTCTAAATAGATTTCCTTAATGAAAGGGATGGTTCCAGTTGGCAGAGTGTGAAAACAGAGTCTGCTTTTATGCAGAGGTAAAAATAGCTTCTGTGCCTGTCGATCTGTAAATGGGAGAAAGAGGATGTGCCAGTTTATCCATAATTGGACAACAGTGTGAAAACTCATGGCAGTGGTGGCATGAAGTGTCCCAGTGCTTTAACTATTTTCATATGCTTTGTGTTAGTGTGTGTGTGTGTGTGTGTGCACATACAGTATGTTTGCACCCACCTGGCCAAGAAATGTAATCTATTATTAGAGGTCGAGGGAGGGCAGTTGAAGCACCAGCACGCAGCACCTGCTGAATAAGCATGTGTGGTGGAAGGTAGGTGCAGCACCTGCCTTGTTGGACCAGCGGCACTTTGAGCTTTGAAGGGGCATCTCTTCTCTTTTTTTCGTCTTGTCACTTTTTACCTGTCTCAATCTTTCTCTCAGTCTCTCATCTTTTTGCTCTGAAGTCTGATTCCCTATCAGAGTTAAGTGGATGACACTGCAGATATGAAGAGGCTTCAGTCTCACTTTGCTCATCGTTGCTTTCCACTCGTCTCATTAGCTGTTTGTAGTTCACAGCCTTGCCTACACAATAGCTCATCAGCTTTATAGTAATGCCACAAAAAGTGGAGGGCTCCAGTGGGAAAAGATCAAATTAGAGTTTGATGAAGAAGCCTAGCACATGTTTTTCATTGCCATCATATACGTGTCACTGAGCTGCCTGCTTGGAAGGGTATCAGGGTTCAGTGATTACAGTTTACCAAAGTGATTGATGCACTATTGTTTTGGTTCAATGGAGCAGTGTTTAGCTGTATCCACACTAAGCCAGCTAAACCCACAGACACTGTTGATCTGAAGTGAAAAAAATCTATGTCCACACTGAAATGCCAACATAGGAGAATGAGGGAATTTTCTCCTTTTTGTGTTCATTCTTTTGGAGAGCAGCAAATGTGTGCCTAGTAAGAAGTCAAACAGGCTCAGGTAGTTAGTGCCTCACAGCCAAACAGCTTAAGAGAGTCGTTTAGCTGGAAAAATCATTCAACCAGTGGACAGCTCACTTTTCCACAGACCAAGGCCAGTCATTGTATGAAGTGGACATGATTGTCTGATTGTTAATTTCGACAGGTCCTGCCAATCCATGGGATGTCAGGGTGTAAGGAGGAGAGGTTTCAACTGCTGTTTGACTATTTGAGCACCACTTGTGCTGACGCCAGATTTTTTTGTTAGATGCAACTTAAACAAATTCTTTTCCTTCAACTTGTCAGCCAAACAGCAATATGAGAAAGCTCCAAGCTCCTTGTGTCATTCTGTCACTCTGATGCAGCAGAGATGAAAGACACCGCGCAGATGTGTTCCTTCCTTCACACTGAAACCGAGATACTGTCCCACAGGCTATAGTTACACAGCTGTCAACAGAGTGACACTGGGCAGCAACATCACACCAATGCGTGTGCATGTAGAGGTCTGTGAAGGATGCGCGGCTGTGTAGCTGTCCTAGAGACCTGTGGAAAAAGTCTGTGTTTTATCACAGAGCTTATAGACACCACGGGAATGTTTACAGGAAGAAAGAAAGCTTGCACATATGCAAACAGAAATATTTGGACCACATTTCTGTGCCATAGGCTGAACGGGTCAACAGTGAAGCCTGACAGGTGTGCTGTTGACAAAGGTACAATAACTCTGTGTTTGGGAAGTTCACCTGTGTGTGTGTGTGTGTGTAGGAGACAGAGGATGATTTGTGTAAAGCCATTTCTGCATCTTCAGTTAAGGAGTGCTGAGTACAAGTCAGAAAACTTCAGAAGAGCAGCTTATTCTTTATTGAAACAGATGGCATGAAGACAACCACCTACTCACTAACTACCCAGATGCATTAATGCGTGTGTGCTAAATTGCTACACATTCTGGGTTTAAACTCTAAATTGTGTGCCATCTTTCAGATCACTGAGCTATCCAACCAAACGCTTCACCAATATCTCCTTATATATTCCTCCTCCACCTTTTCTCCCTGGAGAATTTCTACTGAAGTCATGGTAGACTGCGGTGCAGACGAGATAATGCAAGACACGCATATTTCAAAAGTAATTGTGTTTTTGCTGTTCTGTACACACCCACGCTAAATCTCTATGTAGAATTTAGTTAGAAGATTCTCTTTTCTCTGGATTAATTTATGAGGGTTCCAAAACTATCCCTGCATGTAAGTGCATTTTGTCACAAAAAAACCCTTATTTCCTGAAGACATCAGATGCAAGGCTGTGCTGATTCCCTCATTTATACTTCCCCAGTACTGCCTTGTTTGCTTTATGTCTGCCAGAGGCTCACAGTTTTCCTTGCAACCCACAAAGAGCGCCTCCATACCTCAAGCTCGACAACCTCAATAACAGACATTAAAACAAATGGCACCAGATTTTTGAGGAGCCAGCCAGCTTTGGCATCATGATAATAGCAATGACCTCTGTCATAGCAGTAATTTTTTCTCAATATGCAGCCTTGTATCCAACTCATGAAAAGCACAGCAACATTGTGAACAATGTTGGTCCAGTTTATTTACAGTATGCGCATTTATTTTGGTTTCTCTTACGAAGCATAATATAAAGCAGTTATACATAACTCCCTACCTCCACTGATTGATTGGCTTTATTTTATTATTGTGTAATGCATCAAAGTCCAAAGAGAATTACAAAACACCATCATTAATACAAAACCTATATATGATTGCAGTTGTTGTCATTAAGGTAAACATTGTCGATGGTTGAATTTTGGCCTATGGGACAGTAGATAAAAGTATTTATTTTTTTTTTTTTTTTTTTTTTTTCCATGCTTTTTATCATGGCAACCTGGCCAGGCAAGCTCTGCAGATGTTCAAGGTGAGCGACAGTGCTTAGCTTTCACCCAGATTTCAGTTCCTGTCCTATCCCTTCCGTGTCGTCTTTCAGGGCATCGCTGCCAAAGGCTGCCAGCAGGGCCAAAGTGCTGAAGTGGCGATCTGCGACACATCACATGACAAAAAACAGACCTACAGAGAAAAGAGAACATAGCCATTTTGGATCTTTAACTATCAAGCGTGATGTTCACCTGGTGTTTTTTTTCATGGAGATATTAATCACATGCATTGCAGAGCACACACATTTGCAACATGCAATTATTCCGTTTATATCAATTTGGCCAGATGTCTTGTATATAATTCACTGATGAAGCCTTACACTGAAGTACGGAAATAAAATTGGGTCACAGATGGAGTTGGTCCTACTCATAGTAAAATTCAGTCATGTTTACAGGGCGCTAAAAAAGTTTTTGTGATGCTTTTTCTAAGTAATCGCATCAAAAAATTCATTTTATTATCAAAGGATAATCACCTGTTCAGCTCTTAAGTGCAGTGTAGTAGTGACGAGGTAATAAATCATTCTGGATATTGTCTCAAGCATTCAAGCTTTGGCTTAGAAAGCGTGTGACACTTGCTCATTTCATGATTGAGCTGATAGCAATCGTGTAAGGATGGTGGTTGGGTCTTGAAAGCCAATGCTGTTCCCCTTTGAAGTAGGGATCCAACTTTTTCTTCCATTTCTGCCTTCAGTGGCTCAACTCAGAATAGCTGCAAATAGCTAAATACTGATGCAATAGCAGTGTTGTATTATTCCCACTTCATTTTAATCTCTCTGTCAGGGCCCCGTTACCCACTATGAATGAATTAATGCACCAGAGTGAAGACATAGCTTTAAAATGGCATTGTAAAAGATATTGTATTATTCATTGTGGACCGTTAACATCTCGATAGAAGTATCCATTCAGCTGCTTTAAGTTAACTTGTCAAAAAAAGAAAAAAAATGCAACATTCAGTGTTTCTTACTGAAACATGTGGCTTGGCCATACAAAGCAAATGTCTTTACTTTCATATTTACTCAACAATTGTCTATATTTGACCGTATAGAGAGGTACATGATACACAGTACAGCTCTGTGGAAGGAACATTAGTGTATGCTTTATCATTGAATTTAGGGGTGTGCATCTCTCCAAAATAGATTATCCTACAAGGGGTAGGATACAATTCAGGGACGATGCATTTTTAAAATGGAAGGATTCGGTTTGATTTGATTTTCTTAAAAAGGAAAAATAATCTACAAATTTTACTACAAATCTGCATTAATCAATAAAATCTATTTATTGACCAAAGGGCAACATATTGCCTTTTCAGAACTTAAGAAAGCCCCTTTTAAAATGAAAACAAACTTAAGGATGCATTTTGAATTGAACCGATTTATTACACTCCTAATTATACATAAACAAAAGCAATTTATTTAATGTTTAGAAATCTGCATTGTCCATCTTTATGTTTAGCAGCTTTCTTTCCTGCTTTGGGTTTTGTTTCAGTTGGGAGAGAATGATTGATTGAAATAGCCTGAAACCATTGACAGGAAAGTGTGTTGGAAAGTTTGTCAGTTTTATCATCCTGAATCACCTCTTACTACAATATATGGCGTCATACGTTCCTCAGATATCCTTACAGGCACTTAAAATTGAAGAAATGTACCTTTCATATGCTGTTCTTCTGTGATCGATTTAATTTGAAAATAAGTCAAGGAATATAAGTTCAGTGTTGTTCTTAATTAAAAACAGAATGGCTACTGAGCTGTTCTTGTCAGTGTCAATGGCACTGCACTTTGAGCACATAACTCTACCCAAGCCCTTTATACATCTGTTTTAATCATTTTGCTGCGTGTGGCAATAAAGCTTTATTTATGGCACCAATTTTGCGGTTTCTCGAGAGCACCAGCCATTTCCCACTTCCTTTGCTTCCAGAACAATAACCATTAAGGTGGTATTTTGGATCAGACAAGTGTTAAAAATTAACAAGGTAGGAAAGCTATCTCCAATTTTTTTCAGTGTGCGATTCTTACCTGAATGTGTTATATGTAGTCTTGTCACTTCAAAATTTTGTGGCAGTGATTAAATCCCAGTGTATTCTTGGTGAATTTTTGGTACTGTCACACTTTCATTTGTAAATTGTCGCCTTGGAGTGAGATTGCCAAGCAAGCGTGTTAGTGCTTAGTGTGAAAAACACCCAAGGAGAGCCCTATGGACGTCCTGTCCAGTGACAACACTATCATCCCGACACTGTTGCTGTGTCTAATAGAAATCTTTTTCTGAACTCTTCCCTTTTGGGAGGCAGACATGGGGGAGTGCTTATCTTTGTTGCCGGGTTTTTTTTGCTGCAGCCACAGTTGCGAAATACAGCAGCTCATCGGGGTGCCTGTCAGGTTTTGGCACTCGGGGTGTCATTATGATAAGAATAATTTCCTTCAGGGGAACAGCTGCCAAGGTTGTGATAACTTACACTTCTATTACAGGTGGAATACAGATTTTTTTTTTTTTTCATCACCTATACCAAGGAGCCTTTCCAAAACAAATTTAAGGAACTTTTAATGGGGTATAGTTTGCATGTTCTCCCTGTGCCTGTGTGGGTTTCCTCCCTGCACTCCAGTTTCCTCCCACCGTCCAAAGACATCATGTTTAGATTAACTGGTGACTCTAAATTGCCCATAGGTCTGAGTGTGAGCTGTTGTCTCTGTGATGGACTGGCAGCCTGTCCAGGGTGACCCTGTCCTTGCCCAATGTGAGCTGGGATTGGCTCCAGCATCCCCCTGTGACCCAGAAACACATAAGTGATTGAAGATGGATGAATGAATGAATGAATGAATAATGGGATATAGTTAATCCCATGTGTAGTTAGTCAATGATGATCTTAAGATAGTCAGTAACTTTAGGTGGTGCGTGCACTTTAATTTACTGACTGTGCACTTTTAATGGTATGCGTGTGTTCTATTATTTTGTAAATTGTAAAAAAAAAAAATCATCATCACAGATCTTATTGTTTCTCAAATACTTCTGCAACAGCAGCTGGATATTTAAAGCTGAGGTTTTCCTCAGAGGCAAGAAGGGAATGGCAACACTATTGCTTTTTAAGATCTTACTTTCTAAGGAAGAAGACTTTTTTGCTTTGCGACCTGAGACTTTCTTTCTTTCTTTTTTTTTTTTTTTTTTTTTTGAATTGCAGAAATGTTCCACATTATTGGAAATACCCTAATTTTCTTTATAATACAGAGTTAGCACCTTCGGTATGAAAATGCTGTCAACAAGGAGGCACATCTAATGCTAGTTCTGTTCCGTACTTAAAACACCGGCACCTCTGGAGTTCATTGACTTTCACGTTATATATCACAAGAAGTGACACTGACAGATGGTTTTACTAGGAAATATGCACTGGTTTATTTCTTGACAGCTGCCTTCTTCTCTGGCCTTATAAAGGAAGGAAAGTGTTCACAGTGAGAGTGAGTTCTGTTTCTCTCTGGCTGACCTCTGCGGATTATGGGAATAGGATTATGAAGTAGAGGGTTTGCTCGTTGGGCTTTTCACCACAGTTTAGGAACAAGACATCAGAGTGACCTACTCCTGATAACCAATTAATGAAAGATCCAGCTTACTTGCAAAATTACTCAGAAACAGTCAAGGTCGTGAAATGTCAGTGGTGACAGAGGCAATTTGTCTCTTCTAGTGTTTTACCCGCAACAGCCTGAGCCCTTTGGAAGAGCGGTTCTTGGTGAAGACTGACAGTTGAAGGATCCCACCCAACCCAGATGGCAACCTTAAAAATGACTCTGACAGCACCACTTGCTCCCCCATCCTCAACCCTGTGCCTTTTTCAGCTCTCCCTTTTTTTTCTTTCTTTTTCTTCTCAAGATTTGAAGAAAATAAGGCTGGGGCCTCCCCTTGGGCAGTCCCAGCCTCAGGTCCATTTGCCATATATTAGAGATCATAAATCTCTATGTTGAATGGAAGCACTGCCATCCCTGGTGCAGGCCTTTGATGGCGTTGTGGGGGGAGTTGACCTCAGGGCAGGCCTGCAGCAGAGGAAGGGACTGAATGGGAGAGAAAGACGGCCTGGGCATGGCTCGTTAAACAAATGTCCCCCCCCTCTTTTTGCTCCCTTCCTTATTCTGTGAAGAGGTGCTGAATGTGTGCAGCAGTGAAGGGATGTTGATAGAGGGTCTGGCCTGGTGGTAATGAGGGGTTCTCACCTCGTTGTAAATGGGAGGTTTGGGGGAAAAGGTCACCAATCTCTGTCTTTGTCCCTGTCTGCCCTGCCTGTGCCCTATGCATGAGTGACACAGATACTCCATTTCATCTTTTTTTTTGTACTTTTTAGCTTTTGTGCGTACCTTGGCAAATAGGCTCACACTCATGTCTGGGTGTGAAATACTATTTGGGTGCAGTCGTGTAAGATTTTTCTCCCTGATAGATGTTTGTGGGTCTTGGGCCCGAGTCTCAGTGTCCTTTCCGTTATGTGTCATTGTGTCTTCATACGTGCATCTCTCCCATGTGAATGCTTTCACAAGCAGCGACAGGGGGTATTTATTTGAACACTGTCGAAAGAGCCTGCTGAGGGCTGGTCAGCTGTCTGTGGCAATCCCCTCTGCATCTGGAGACACCCTGAGGGCAGTAGAGCGCTCTCTCTCTCCCCTGTTTAATACTATCAACCAGTCTGTCTCACTCCATCTTGCCTTATGTCATACAACATACACAAATGACCAGACAAATGATAATTGTACACTTTTGTCTCTCCATATTTTCCCTTTGTATTCACTCTCAGATGTCTCGCAATAAAATTAGATTTTAGTATTAGAATACTTTCCAAGATATCCTGCCAGATATAGTGTCTATGGAGGAAAAACATTTATATTTTTAAAGTGTTACTGACACCCAAAATAAGCAACAATAGACAGGTTATAATACACAGCTGTCCTCCCACTAAGTTCATGGATATAAACACCAGCTGAGACATCCAAGTATGGTGTAATATGATTAACTTAGTGTGTGAAAAAACATTTGACTGCTTTAACAGGGACCAACCTTATAAGAAGGTCTTTGCACTGAAGGAATGTGCAACTACATTACAAAATATGTGAACATGTGCCTGTGCATTTTTTTCCAGCATGGATCCTGATGGAGTTTCGCAAAGAATTAATGGAAGTTAAGAGACTACATAGTTCAGTTAATCACAACTCCTTGTTAACTGTCAGTTCATGTCAGGATATGGGAATTCATTTGATATAAAAATCTGGTCCAGTTGAGCTGAATAAACTTTGTTATGATTTGGCGCTATACAAATAAATCTGATTTGATTTGATTTAAAATTTTGCAAGGGTTTGGCTTAGTACATTCACACTCTACTCTATCGTGGATCACATTAAACCTGCAGTGGAATATGATTTTAAACTGTAGGGAACAAGTTTGTCATGGGTTAATAGGCTTTGTGCAACAAAAAAGCACAAAATAATGCTCACGGCTTGAGCAGAGAACGAGATCGTGGACAGGTAGGTGGCCTGCAGTCTCCATGCGTGGTGCTAGCTAGTAGATAGACGTGGCTGTCTGTGAGGTGAGCTGTTGTGATATGGGAACTCGTACGGATATCAGCAGGACAGAAGCAGAGCATGTTTCTGGTTGATTAAGCCAGGTTTTTTTAATTTATTTTGTATAACTTTAACCCTTTTTTTAAATCCCACCTTAATTAGTCAAGTAATATGAAGAGGGTGACAGGATTACTCACAACAATGGCTATGGGAGTTGCACATTTCACACGTTCATAATGTTACATCAGGTTTCACCGAATACACTTTACACTGCATAACAACTCTTCAGTTTCCATGACAGAGAAGATAATAAGAGAACACAACCTCACATAGTCAAATAGCTGCTTTAATATCTCCTTAACCAATGGAAAAAATGAGGCACTGATTATTATCTCAGTTTGATTGATTAACACTGGCACACTGGGCTAAAATTATGACACTGAAGATGTTCTTTTCTGATATCAATCCAACATTTCCTTTGTATGTGTAATTACATGTTTTGTGCAAATACCATTATACCTTGATAGATTAACCTTGCTAAAAAGCACTCCAAAAGAGCTCTTCAGTCTCAAGAACAAGAGTAATGCCTAATGATCGATGTCACATGGTGAATGTTGAGACAGCTCCAGTGGTGGGTAATATGTCTGTTTAAGCTAGGTTTACATATATAACACTGAACCTAATGTCTGTACCTTCAGACTGCATCGGTCTTGGAGTACAGAAAGTGTGTGTGAGTGTGTGTGTGTGTGTGTGTGTGTGTGTGTGTGTGTGTGTGTGTGTGTCAATATGCATAGATCATGTGTCTGTGAGCACAGTCAGCACAGTGAGGGGATCTGATGTCAGGATTTAAAGTAATATTGAAGTATTTGACACTATACACACATCAGATGTGTGTGTGCACATGCGTGTGTACCAGCTGAAGGGATTCTCACACCAACCAACGTTGCCTGGTTACAGGCCAGTTGGCAAGGAAACTGTGACGGCCTGTGCTAATTTGTGATAGCCTCAGACAGCTGCGTGCATGAGGAGCTGCATGTATGCACGTGCTTGTCCGACTGTGCGTGTGTGTGTGTGTGAGATGAGTGAGAACCTCTCATTTGTCAAGCAAGATAGGTGACTCACTACACTGTTGATTAGCCCAGACAGACACAACATCCGTCATCCATGGAGCCACCACCAAACACATCTGTTTGATCGAAAACCTATTCGGACCGTCTCAAATTCAGGTCAAATATATTGAGTGAATGGCCAACACAGGTGACATACCAAGATAATTTTATTTTCAAACCAAAGTGGTCTAAAATCTGATTTTAAAAAAAGAGGGAATGTTTCAGCCAGCTTCAGTCTGTCTTTCAGTGCTGCTGCGTATTTTGAAACATTTCAAGCAGCTTTTTTTTAAATGCTTAAAAAAACAAACAAACAAACAACCAAGTTATATGTATCTATAGCATATATACTGTGTATACACACAGACATTGCATCTAGAAAAGCGAAACAGTGCAATAAATGCATGATGTGAAGATTTATTTTTGTCACTCAATATATGCGGCGCCTAGCCAGATATCTGTGTTGTGTCGAGGAAGATGGAAAGAATGAAAGTGTTAGAGAAGGAGGGCAGAGAGAGTACATTAGACTGCATGCGAGAGAAAGCAATTACCTGTGACACACTTTGTGCATTTCCCATCACAGAAGAAAGGACAGCAGTGGCGAGAGGAGAGAGAATGGGAAATGAAAGAAGACAGAAGGGTAGAGGAAAGAAAGAGAGAATGAGGAATAGAGGATAGAAAGGAAGAGAAGATACTGAAGCCAGTCAGTTCTGTCTGTGCCCACTGATAAGACTAATCTCTGTGAGTATATATTCGCAAGTAATACTATGTGCTTGAAATAAAAATTTTTTTAGTCCAATACCTGGACTTTGATGTGCTATCATTTGCAGGAAGAGGTGATGTGCCCAGGTAGGAGCAGCTGCTTGGCAGAGAGGGTGTCTTCCTTGCTGCAAAATGAAGGCGAGCTGCTTTCTAATTCTTTCCAGTGACATATTTCTCATTAAGTTTCTTTTCACCTGTTGAAAACATTAAATTCTGGTGGCTACAATTATCTTAAAGTGCCCACCACCAAAAAAATTATCCAGAGAAGACTGAAGGGAGTCACAACTCTCACAATGCTCTGGACCAAATGACATAATATTCCTATTTTTAATTTACCAGTAGTATACTTTGATCTGTATTGTGTCTCAAATATTTTTTTTATTTTTCTTGAAAATCACCAAAATGACAAATGCATGTCAAATCTGCTGTTTTACTATATTCCATTATGCAGCACTCCAAGCTGTAGCATGGACAGTTTGCAGCACAGACTTCATTATGTAAACTGAGGGTTTGAAACAAATTCAAACAAATCTCAGGCAATAAAACTTAAAGGGACGAGCAAGGCAGTTTGTGAAAAAATAAATATCAATAAATATAATGAACTCTCTACAAATGATGTAGCAATTATAGTTTATTTGTCCTCTCTGCATTATGTATAGTGAACGGTATAATTAAAACCTGCTTGTATATGGCCCTAACCATGAAAGCTTAATATAACCTGTATAATTGTTTGCTGCCTAGTCTATTCAAGTCATAGCACTTACAGCCTGTTAAAGGTAGACTAGTTAAACATTAGTACTAATGTTATGTGACAGGACAAGTGTCAAGATGTCAGTTAACAGAACTTTTTGACTGTGCAGAACTATTTTGCTGTTGCTGCACAGTCAACATAGCAATGACATTAATAGCCTTGAAGAAAGGTTGTGTGCGCCGCATGTCTAGTAAATACAAGCCAAGTAACTATGTGGCAGCAGACTGAGGTCAGTTAAATAGCCCCTTAATGAAAAATAAACCAACCCAATAATTATTTTTGTGTTTCTGCTATAAAGCATTTCCATATAATGATGAGAAGATGTGAGACAGGAAGTAAACCAAAGTAGAAGGCTGTTAAATGTATAAAGAAGGGAAGCGAGGCGTATATTGAGCTCTGTTGTAATTTTCCTAGCATTTTTGTGGAGTTGCACATTTTTGTGAAATCCCAGCATATTCCTAGACACTTGGTATCTTACCAGCATTTATAAAATATAACAGCTGTCACCTGGGGGTTTTCGTCTTTCTTTTTCACATGTTTTTTCCTCCTTAAAACAGAGTGGATTCATCCTGCCCTCTGTCCTCTTGATACAATAAGGGAGGGATGTAACAAGTTTGAATGTACGGCTGTTGCAGCTCTTGCGCCCTCAGTCTCTAGCTGGAGCCTCTTGGGGAAGACACTGCTCGTATGAGAACATGAGTAACGAAGGAAAGAAAAAGGAGACTGGGTGAGAAATGGTGGAGGAGCTGCGGTTTAATGAAAGTGAGTTATAATCAAGTGCTGTGCTGGAACAAGCGGACTCCTCTCTCAGCCTGTTGATCTTGCTGATGTATGCTATGTCAGATTGTGGCTTAATTGACTCAGTTTGTGCCCAGCTGAAGGTTATCTTATCAAAGGCAGTAATTTCACTTGCCACCTGCTGGAAATAGTGGTTTATTTGATTTACTTGCCTGCTTTGTGCATGCTGAGGTCTAGTTATGTATCATCTCAGCCTTTTATGACGCTTCCTCCTCCCCTGGTGATGATTTTCTCTCCCTCTCCCTTGCTTTTCTCTGTCATGCAAAATACTCCTAGTTTTCTGCCAAGCCCACCACTTCTCTTCCTCTGTCCTCCCTCCGGGCTCTTTTCTTGGTCCATATTTGTCTGTGGTCTCGGCCTTAGTCTGTGAGTCTGTTGCAAATGGTTGCATTAACAGGCACTGCTGTTGCATTTTGAGGACTATTAGTCTTGCTGAGGCATTAGTCATTAAGTGTGACGTGGGCAGAGCACAGGCTGGGGGCCGTGACATGCATGGCTAGCTGGTTTTCATCCGAGTCAGATGGCTGACCTTTTCCTGCAGAATCCTCCATGATGAGAAAGGTGACATCTGAGTAATTAATTGTGTGAAACCATGGCGGCTCATCACACCCCACCATTCCTTATCCCAGCCCACTCTGCTGTCACTGTGTCAATCAGCTGTCAAGTGACACCAGCGAGGGGATCTGACTGAAAGGAGGAGGGAGATACTGGATCTGCTCATCTGTGTTCGTCCCAGGTGGAAATGAGTTCCCACCTGAGTGCAGACATATTTCAGTATTAATGCTTTGGTGATAATAAAGCATTCATAGGAGGAATGAGGTACTGAGTGACAGCCAGACTGAAGAGGGTGTTGTAGTTTCAGCCTCACACAACTTGTTTTTCAGAGATTTAAAGGAAGACACAGGGTTAAATTAGAATAAAAAGCACCTAATTAGGGGTTCAATTAAATAAGCTTTATGATTAATTGCTGTAACATTTCTGCATCGTCGAATTGTGCTGCTTTTGTTGGATAACTCTGAATTTTCTCTCTGTCAGAGACCACTGAAACAACACACCGGCTCCTGGCTGGGAAACCCATCAGCATCAGTGCCTTGAGCTGTCAAGTTAGACACAGACTGTGGTCAAGATTAGGCTTGCACATGTCAAATCGAGCTCCATGAACGTGGCACTTTATTCTTAGCAACCACACTGACCACTGTGTTGGCCTGTGTGTGTGTGTGTGTGTGTGTGTGTGTGTGTGTGTGTGTGTGTGTGTGTGTGTGTGTGTGTGTGTGTGTGTGTGTGTGTGTGTGTGTGTGTGTGTGTGTGTGTGTGTGTGTGAATCTGAAAAGAAAATGTTGCACCTATATTTGTAGAAACACATGCTTGGTTGTTTTCAAAAATCTTCTGCCATGTTGAAATGCTAAAAGAACCCAAACATGCTCAGTTTTGTTTGAGTAACCTCAACCTTTGCTGATTATGTTTTTATGTTTGAATATTTCTGAATATATGAAGGTCATTGACATTTGTCTTTCCCCGTTTCCATCCTATTGAATTTGATCATGTAATTACTGGAACAACATAGAATAAATAATAATAATGTTTCCTGGAGAGAATTTGAAGAAACTTTCTAGCAGCAGCCTGGAAAAATATTGTTCTCATTAAAATGCAAACATGCCAGTGCAGATACCCAGCAGGTATATTGCTTATCATGTTTATCATCCTTGTTTAGTGTGTTAGCATTGCAATATTTGCTGTATTACAATATAATATTAGCACTGAACATCGGACGCTGATGGGGATGTTTTGATAGTTTTGCAGGTGTTTGTTGAAAAGTATCAGATAAACTGAAAGCTTGAACAAAGGAATTAAAGTTACAATGAAGTTTGCATGAAAGACTGAACCCTAGGTCCTGTCAGTCCATGCCATAGTCGTCAAGACTAAAGACCATAGATCAGACAGCCTCAATGCTGCAATAAGATGAAAGTGACATGATACCCTCTCTGGGGACCATGCATGACCACATTTTGTGCCAATCCATCCACTCAATGTAGTTTGTTGCATAAATTTACCTTTGACTGAGTGGTCGTGCCAGATAAAAAGTCATTAGGATACAACCTTTAGGCAACATTCTCACACAGTCTTGACTGTTGTCTTGTTCATGATGTCAACTGTTTGACTTTTCATCTCTACTCCGTCACCCTGCTCCTCCCATTCAGAGCCACAGGCCAATGACAATACGTCAGCTCCGCTCAACCCCAACTAGTCTCCTAAATAAGACCAAGTTTGGGCTGATGATAAGCCCAAAACCAGGTAACTTCCAGGTTGCGAAGGCCAGTAGCACTGATAACACACTGTGTCAGGTAATGACAGAGTTTTTTTGTGTGTGTGTGTGTGTGTGTGTGTGTGTGTGTGTGTGTGCGTGCGCGTGCACGCATGCGTGGGCATGCATCTGTGGTTAGAGCGAGAGAGAAATAAGAGCGATGCCACACAGGGAAAACCTCTTGGTGTCAAGGGCGTAGTCTGAGTCTGAAAAGCCTGATTAACATGAGAAGGTGAGTGTGTGTCAGTTTGTTGCAGCTGCACCTATATGTGTTAATGTGTGTGAGTGATGGCCAGTGAATGAGTAACCCATGGTCTCATGTGTCCTCCCTGGTGCTTCAGTGTAATTAGCAGAGAGAGTAATGAGCTTCTTCCTGTCTAATAAGGTTTGCTATTTATTAGAAATGCCAGTTGCTGTGTATGATGGAAATTCCGTGATCAGGAAACACCAGATAGCAGATACACCAATTTGAAACTTGTTTTATGTGTAATGTGGCTTCTCTGTTCTAATATCCACAAACCTGTAATAAATAAGCATGGAAAAAGAATCTCTATTAAAAGGTGGCATTTATACATACATTTTACACACTTTTATATTATATTTATATTATATATTATTACTTTTATAATAATAATATAAAATGTATCTATTAAATGTATTTTTGCCTTTACATGTGCATTCTTCGAATGTTGGTTCCCAAAACTTGCTTCAAATGCATTTGTGTGTGGGACAAGGGAGACACATTTGCTTCCTGCTATGATCTTTTTGGCAACCCCCCCCATCTATGATTTACAGATGGAGGGCTGGGACTGAATTTGAGTTCATTCAAGAAGTATTGTTGCGTTATAATTTTGTTTTAAAACTGCAGGATGAAGTAATACAACGAAGAAGAAGAAGGGAAGCTGCTTGTATTGAAAGCAAAGCGAGTGACAGAGATTAAGGCTGTTTCAGTCACCCACTGGCTCATAAAGTGGCTTTTAGTTTTCCTTGTTTATTACTCATACAATGCATGCATGTGATGAAATAATATGGAAGTATATCATGCTATCGTGAAGCAGATGAGATGTGACCGTGTGTGAATGAGTGAGTCCTTTTTTCCATCGAACTTATAACAGGTAATAGATAAATTGCCTATTATAAAGCATTCTTTCTAGTCGGCTGCCTGTATTTGACTTTCTTGCCAAAAGCTAAATTCTCAAGGGGAGGTTGGGTAATTTCAGTTTTTCATGTGCTGATCAATGATCTTAATGCTATCTGGATCATGTATGTAATCTTCATTCAGAATAATAAGGATTACAGCTGTAAATGCATATTATTTTATACACCTCTGTTGTCCAGCCAAAATTCAGTCGTTTGAGCACTCATCGCATTTTCAAAGGGCATCTTTGAGTTTCGAAGACGAACAGCCCACAGTTCAGTCTGTGAAACCTTATGAAAAAAGAGAAATGGGGAAACCATTCAGAGAGCAAGACCCTGCCATCTCATTAAAAGCTTGCTATAATGCCAGCTACAGGTAATTAATCTGTTTTGGCAAGTCTGCCTTCATACTGTAAAACAGATTTCATGTGTAGTGGAATAGACAATGACTTCTAACAGTACTAACCCTCAAAATTAAATGCTTCCAATGCATTGGAGTGAATTGAAAGTTAAACAAAAGGGAATGTAGAGGCTTAATATGTTCAAGCCTGCCTTTTTCTTTCTCTACAAGATTATTGTTGAACATTATAGTGCAGTGTACGTTTACTGTTGCAAGTTTTAATCAGAGGTTTGATGCACAGTAGAATATTTGCCAGTGTCTAATAGCTTGTTTTGTCTGCAGGTCGGGAGATCAAGCAGACAGAGGCTGCAGTCCTTATAATAGCAACAGCTCAGTGGTGCTCACTGTCTGACTCTGTGGGGGGGGGTTGTAAATGATTGTGTTGCAGGGAAAGCTTTATGGTGACTGGATTTTGCAACATTAGTAATTTAACTAGAGGAGAGTAATAATAACATATAAAGCTTCATTATTATTATTATTATATTGTAAAATATATATATAATTATTTATGTATTTATATATATATATAGTGTATTAGATCAGATGTCAATATTCACGGTGAAATAGAATATGTGCATGTGTCTCCTGCATCATAAAGACTAGTGCTTATTTTTGGCACTCCCTCCTCACAACCACCTACAATATTTTCTTGCACATACACTCACATGTACGTACTCAAACTACGATCATCCGTCCCACTACCACCACGTGCACAGACTACCCTCAGGGCTGTTGCAGCTCCTGTTGCTTGGGGTGCAAATGCACCAGCAATCGTGTTCAAGTTGCTCTACTGGTTACATGTTGTCATGCCACTGCAGCCAGGATGAAGGATGTTATTAAAATGTGTTACAATCGACATCACAGGCAACTTGCTACTTGCTATATTTATACAGCGTGGTTATTACTGTTTTTCTTTGCTGTTATGTCAGGTAACCTGCAGTAACCAACAACCTCAGTGGCTCTAACTGATAAAGATGCTTAACAGATAGCAAAAAGACAGACTCAGCTGCCTAAAGGAAAGAAAAAAGCCCCATCTGTTGATTTCCAGGACATCCCTGCATTCCCATGAGACAGGTCACATACACTGTCAATTTGTGTCACAGAATTTATGGTGTTGTACATAAAAGACAGCAGAGAGTGACTGACAAGATGAGTCTCAACAAAGATCGTCCTACCACTTCAAAGCTAACATTTTATGATTAAAAAGTATAGTTGGAGATGTTTCGTCCACGCTACATGTAAGTTGCGATCAAAGGTCTGTCTGATGTTTACAAATGAACCTGATGATTAGTGCATAGACTCTTCTCTTGCATACTCACTATATACTTGCACAAAAAATATGATTATCACTTCAGAATTCATCTAAAAAGTGTTTGAGCGCATAGCAGGTGATTCAGATTTAAGTCTGACCACGAGTTTGGTGTTTGATAGGATTGAGTTACTCACTCTCTCTCTCTTAATTAACTCAGGTTTCCCCTTATTCACACCCCACACTTCCTTAAACATGTGCATAATGTTCTAGACACAACTTTATCTGTAGTTCAAAGCTGCTGGACCTCTGTCATTCTTGGTCAGATGTCACTGGAAGTGCTGCAAGTCAGCCAGGGCTAAGAATCAAGAAGTCTGTGTGGTCAAATAGTCTCAATTAACTTTGTGTTAGGCTTTTTTCTTTTTCTTTGAAGAGATGTGATGAGGGGTCTAACCCATGAAGTACAGCAGATGATGTTTCCGTTTTTTTTGTCTGTTTTCTTTACAGTTGGTTGATATGACTGAATGGAGTAAATTGAGATCATTGGAAGGTGCAACAGTAGTGAGAGTAGCTATGAGAAGAAAATGGTCGAAAGAAAATCCAATCTAAAGGTTTTTGTGAAGGCTCAGAATATATGTGGGAAAGTTGTATACTAAATTTCTTTAACATTTGAGAATCTTTCACTGTAACCTTTTTATATTATTTTCTTGCCCAGGCTTTCTTCATTTCTTCAGGCTCTTATTCAAACTCAAAAACCCGCTGACCCTTATGCACTGCCTACCCTCTGGTTCCTTTAATATTCAGCTTTATGAAAATGAGGCTGAAGACAAAAAAGCCTTGTATTGTGTCTAATCTGCCTCCCTTTACCACTGCCCCAATCCACCAGCCTTTATTCCCTTCTCCTCCCCCTTCCTCTGCTGTTTTCGTCTCCTGCACACTCAGACCATACCAGGGTGCTCAGATGCCCCCAATATGAGAGCTGTTAGTTGTTGTGAATGTTTTGTGGTATTATGTCTGTAGCAGGATTTGCGTGTGTGTGTGTGTGTGTGTGTGTGTGTGTGTGTGTGTGTGTGTGTGTGTGTGTGTGTGTGTGTGTGTGTGTGTGTGTGTGTGTGTGTGTGTGTGTGTGTGTGTGTGTGTGTGTGTGTGTGTGTGTATGTGCGTGTAATCTGAGGGATTTGCATCATATTCACTTTGCTGTTTGTAAAAACAAGCCTTATGCAGCACGGAAACAGAAAATAATAGTTTGAAAAATTAAAAGGTGAACATTCTTGCGCAATTCTTGAATATGCATGCAAAGAAGTATTAATTTATAAGCACTTCTTTCCCCAGAATCCTCTCTCCATTCGTATGCAAGTGTAAAAACTTTCGCTGCTAAAAAAATAATACAAGTAACTGAAATAGGAGACGGATACATAAGCGTTAGTCAATGTCGTGTGTGTGTGAGAAAAAGTTCATGTTCTTCACTGCATGTACCTGTGGGTGCATCAGCAGGAAGTGATCACTAATTGGAGGGATGGGTAAACCTTGCATGAAATTGCCCTCCGAGGCCACATTGTTGAGTGTGTGTCCCTCTGCAGCTCCACGCCAGCAGCGAGCCTGCCGAGTTCAGAGAGTGCTCATTCAACTATGAAGCTCGTGGTGTTGTCAAGTGAAGTGAGGGAGTGTTTGTGCGTATGAGGAAAATAATGTATGGCTGCCCGCATCTGAGTGGCAGCTCACGAGATAACAGGCAAATATATTGAAGTGTTTATTTTTCTTCTCTGGCAGCTCAAATGTTTGCTTTAGAGAGAGAGAAAGTGAAGGGAGAAAGAAAAGGGGAGGTGGGTGGATGTGGGGTAAAAGTGGTTGTTCTGTGTGGGGTGGAGTTTGGAGGGTGAGACCAGGCAGAGGATAGGGCTTTAGGGGGTGTGTATGTGTCTGAGAAACAAAGATGGGGGAGGTGTGTATTGGACTGTAATCCTTTAGTCCTGGTTAGAAATAACCCTGCACAGTCTGGGACAAACAATATGACAGGGACCCACACATATTCACACACGCACGCGCACGCACACACATACATGGACGATATTGTTCTGGTTGAATCGTTGTGTGGCAAGACAGGCTTTGGCTGCCGTTACTTCATCATGACAAAATGTCTTCGGCAAAAATTGGCTGATTTACAACAAGAGAAGGTTGGTTCTTTCTGTAGAGTAGAGTTTGAGCTTACGCATCATGTTTGTGTGTTTGTGCGTTTGTTTATCTGTCTGTGTGTATTGGAAAAAGAGTTGCGTTGGTGTGAAGTGCCAAAAGCCAGGGAAGGGGTTAGTCTTTTACAGTCAGCAGTGCAAATCCTTATAGTTCGTATAACAAATAATACTATTTGAAAAAGGTACTATTCTATGAATCGTGTCAAATTTAATAAGAGTATACAGATGAATTCTTCTCTTCCTCCTCTGTTGCCATGCTACAGATGACTCGCACTTGGTTTGGTTGCCACAGATAACAGTTTAATTTCAAATGACGTCTTTCTTTATCCAAACACAATAAAATGCATAAAATGTTAAATCTGGTTTCACTAAAATAAGATGCAACTCACATTGCTATCAAAACTGTCACACCAGTTGTCTACATATAAATTACTACATGTTCCTCTATAAAATCCAGATGCAAATATATTAAATACTAATAACTTTTAGATAGATAGATAGATAGTGATATTTTCTGTCTTAGTGTGATTATACTACAGTCTTACAATGTTTACACACCTGGGGAATGTTGTGTTTGGTTTACTCAAGCTGAACCTGAGGCAATTGCAGATTTCAGAACAATTCTCTACTCTGTCACCTCCATTATACTGAACCTGCCAAAAATGGGAATATGTGAAATCCCTCATTGATTACGCGCAATGTAATAGACACTCAGAGAGGGTTCAGTGTCTCATGCACACTTCTTTATTCATGCTGTTGTGAGTATCTTTAGGCCACAGTGCACAGAATACATTTCACGCTGAGAGAGAAGGTCATGCAAATAAATTAGCAAAGACAATAAATATAGTCAGGTTTGTTGGGGCTAAATATTTCTCCTCTTTTTCTTTCTTCTCTGCTTCTTGCCACATTGCTTACTGAGCGATAGAAGTGTGAGTTAAAGGCAGGGGACCATCTACAGCAAACTAGACTGCCATTTACCTCCTGTGAGTGACTCTGCATGTCTTGCAGCCTAATCTGTGCAGTCTTGCTTTGTTTTCTCTCTTTAAAATGTCTCAGATGCCAAATATAGCATCAATACGCTTGCCAGACAATCTGCTCTCCCAAAGACACAAATGACTTTGGAAATAATCCTCTCGTCATATATTGGTAAAGCAATTATTATTACCACCATATCTCAAAAATGGCACTGTGTAAGTGTCCTGCCAGCCATAGCTTTAACGGAGACTAAAATCTGCCTCATCACTGTTTGGTAACGTGGAGAGCAACAACACGACGTGGAGCCAAAATCTCTTTCCTGTGCTGTCATTTGGTGGAGCACAGAGCACCTGCTGCCAGCCTGGCTTTACTCTGAGTCTGCCAACAGCGCCATATGGCAAACACACACACACTCACATACACATGCACACATGGACGTGCACAGCCACTATTTGTGGATCAGGGGTGTTTGAATCTGTGAGAGAGCTCATATTGTCTGAATGTCACATCTTTATGCATGAATGCGCTGTATTTACACAAGCAGACATGGTTGCACTTAGGCACGTACATTCGCAAATATACAAAGACACAGTTACATGCACATACAGACTGATAAACAGGCACATAGAAACAGAGAGATAACGGCTGTGCTCTGTCTACATAAACAAGCCAACGTTCAAAATCAAGCTTTCATGACCTGGTTCATGTTCATTTTATTCAGAATGCCTTTTTCATGAACTTTATCCCTCTTTATTTATCCCTCATATCTCAAGATCCATTAATCTATTATGACAAAGCAAACACATAATTTTAGATTTTTATATTATTTTACATATATATATTTTTTTTACAAATGTATTAAAAAAGAGAAGCTGGTACAAGTATTCAGATCCCTTGCTTTTGATTTAGTTTTAGCCCATTTGGCTGCAGTTACAGCCTGGAGTCTTCTTAGGTATGATGAAATGACTTTGCACTTCTGGAATTCGGGGTCTTCTATTGTTCCTCAACAGATCCTCTCAGGGTCTTCCAGGTTGGATATACATTGGTGTGCAGTTGCCTTGCCTGTGTGCTAAGGTCATTGTCCAGTTGAGGTCAATGAGATCTGGGCCCCCACAGCCTGACGCTGTCACCACCAGGCTTCACTGTTCACTGTGAAGGAAGTGGGCAGGTGATGAGCAGTGCTTGGTTTCCTCCAAGCATGGCAACTAAGATTGAGGCCAACTTCGGTAAGGAATCTTGTTTCCGGTCTGAGGGTCCTTTAGGTGCTTCATGAGAACCTTAAAAAAAATAAATAAATAAAACACCTCTGCCTTCCCACCATATAGCCCAGATCAGCTAAGTGCTATAATGTTGGTTGCCCTTCTGTAAGTTTCTTCCATGTCCATACAGGACCTTGGGCAGGTTGTGCATCTGGATTTTCCAAATATATTCAATTTAAGAAATGTGGGGGCCACAGCAACAACCTTGAACACAGTGTAAATCTTTTCACAGCCTCCTCCAGTTATGTGCCTTGACACAGTCCTGTCTCTGAGCTCTGCAAGCAGCTCATTTAGCTCATGCAGTTTTTCTCTCTTATGCGTTGTCAGCTGGGAGACCTCATATAGATACATTTCCAAATAGCAAAAATATTCATGTTATTTTGATACATTAGTTTTTCCTTTCTGATAATGTTGCTGTCACCCTGTTTTAGTTTTGTATAGTGATGAGAGGGACATTATTTCAAACTATTATAGCATGAGGTTGCAGTATGAAATGAATACTTTGTTAATTATCTGTGTTCGAGACCAGTTTGTCCTCAGTTAAACAAACAAATACTGATATACAGTTGGAACTTTTTAATTTCTTTCCCTTGTTTTAGAGATTACGGCCAGCTTGACTTTCAGCAATCCGGGCAGAATTACCAGCAGTCTATCCCATTTTAAGAGGGAAGGCTACAACAAGTGACTTTTGTCACAAACTCTCAGCAATCAGGAAGCCTCTTTTATGGCGTCTCACTCTCTTGGAGATAATTCATGACATAAACCACAAACAAAATGTACTTTTTCTTATATTTGCACATTTTTAAGTGGCAGTTTACCTTAAATTGCCACTTAAGGCTTGAGGTTCCAAGCAATAAAGTGCAAAAGAAAGAATGGAGTGTGTGCGACCACTATGTCAGTGCCAACAAAACGGGAGGAAAGTGCATACGTAATCACTGCTTTGAAGGTTTTTTCTATTTCTGTCTTTTTAAGAACGTCTTTGGTTTTGTCACACTATCTGGTATTTTTCACATATATTTCAATGCCAACCAAAAAGGCCATGCTTTAATTGATTAATTAACTGAAATTCATAGTGGTTGAAAATTAGTACTTAACCACTCCATTGCTGATGGTTGCATGGGGTTCTGATGTTTGGCTCTGGAGAAAACTATGTACTGGGGGATGCTGGCTGGTCATTAACTTCTAACATGCATGTTGTGCCTGTGAAATACCATGGACCATTTTACTCAGATTCATTTGATTATTTTGTTGTTATTTTTATTTCCTATATTCTTTCAGAAAGACAGATTACAAAATTATTGAGAGGCTACAGTTAGATTTAGACCTTATCTTACTTTGTCTATGTTATCATTTTCAGTATGACCCAGAGAATTCGGGCTTCATCAGTACAGAACGATTCAGGGACCTCTTGGCAACGCACGGCTCTGAGCTCGACCCCCATAAACTGGAAGTCCTGTTGGCCCTGGCTGATGGCAACGCTGATGGAAAAATCTGCTACCAGGATTTTGTGAACCTGGTGAGATGTTTTAACTTTTCATAGGTGTCACTGTGTCAAATTCAACTGACATACAGTATATCCAAAATGTTCAGATGGGTTTTGCTGAAATAGGAAAACCTACTGTGGTCAAATGATTTGGCTTTGATTCAAGAATCTGAATACTTTAGATTCAATGTAACTAATCCAATTTTAATTAGAATGAAAACATGCAAGCCGTCTTTGAATTCAAAACCAGCAAATTATGATGTAATTTGGACTTTATACTTTGGACCTGATAGCTTCATATCCCCTACAAACCCAACAACTAAATGTGAGGGTCTGAGAAAAAGAGAGTGCCGAATCATCTTTTTTTCTGATTATGGGAACAATGCGATGCAACCTGTCAGCAGCTAATTGAGTTTTGCAAGCAAGCTGAAAAGAAAATCTCAGTACAGACGTAAAAAAATCATACAACAGATCATCACATTCAACTGTGGAAAAAAAAATGTTTAATTGGCTATTTTGCCTTTAAATGTTATAAAGCTGATTTGAAAGTAATGCATGCAAATCTGAGTGGCATTGTGACACAGTTGTTAGGGGTCATCTAACCCTGTCGATGGGTCGATTAGATTTATGGATAAGATAAATAATGGACCGACATAAAAACTTTAAAAGATGTAAAGTCACTATATTAACTTCCTCTCAGTTAAAAAATTAAATGGCATTACATTTGGTGAAGGACGCATTATGATTTTTTTAGAAGCAATAACTTTAGGACCTTGACATGACTTGGTTCTTACTTCAGGGTGTCACAGCTATGAATTGAGACGTACATGTTAAATTGCACAAGAATGTCCATGCCCCATCCTCTCACTGGTTACATTAACTACACTTTTTTTTTTTTTTTTTTTTTTTTACATTTTTGTCACAGTTCAGATTTTTCTCAATTTACAACCATATTGCAACATAACCTCAGCCACAAAGTGGGGAGTCTTCCTAATAGGAAGTGACTCTCAGTCTGGTGATAAATTCCACTCTTAATGCTCACCTTGCCCCACTTTCATTTTCACCTTCAAACGGCTGCCTGCTGCTGATTGTCCAAGTTCTCACTCAAGCATCTCCAGCCTTGCTCGCCGCCTCATAACCTTCTCATTTTCTGTGTATCTCTGTCTCGCTGCTGTTCCTCATGAGAAGCTGAATTGCTGACCTGGGACTTTGCGGTGTGTTCTTTGAGTGGGAGTAGTTGTGTGGTAAACAGTAACTATTTGACTGAGGGGTTTGGCTGGGGGGATATACATCTGTACATACTGCAGGGAATTCATTGTTGTCTGTAAATATGAGTGCGTCCATCTCTGACTTTCTGTCTTAGTATTCGAAGATGGGTATTTTACAGTGGGTGAGGAATGAGGCCCGTAGGAGCTTTGGAAAAATGTCAATGGGTTTTATGCAGTTGGTTTTCTCTTGGTGCAGTCAAGTCATGTGACAGGCCGAGGAATGGTATGCAAGCATTTGTGCGTACATTCACTTTTTTCTTAGTGTCTATTTTGTTCACCCCTTCAGTGGTTTTTACATTCACTGAGGCAGCAACAACAGAGGCTAAACACAGAGAACACGAGGAGGGTGGGAGGGAATACAGAGAGAATGAAGTGCCATGCATTACCATAATATGTTGTACGATGAATGAATAAATGCTGAAACAATCTGAACTTGCTGTCCAAAAACCAAGATGGTGATGGGTACATTTCTTACTCAAGGCCTCCAAACTGGTTAAAGCACATAATAGTTTTTTGAAAACTTATCTTTGAACTATTGTGTTGAAAACTGAATTAAACCTAAAATGAACATCTACCTTTGTCCAGGGTTGGGCTTATTAGCCAGCACAGGGTCAAATCAGTAAGGATTTCTGCAGGTATCTACCCAAAGCTTGGAACTGTAACGGATTTACCTAAAGGAATATAAAGCTTGTAATCACAATATAATAGAGCCTGTAATGGCAGACATCAATAGTCTCTGTAATAAAGAGCAAAGGTCAAAGCCAAAGCCAGTCAAAAGGGAATTTGGCAGTTTTAATTCTTCTTCCAGGTGAATTGGCAGGTTAAGGAAGGAAAGGAGGAAGGAAGGAGAAGAGGAACAGGGCAAACACAGACAGAGACAAACCGTGAGAGGTTTATTTGTTCCACCATCTCTCCCTTGCACCACAGCTCCTCCATCAATGTGGTTGTCAGTAATTGCCTGCTCACTGTTTGGTCACAGTTGGTGTTCAAATCACTCGCTCATTCCTCTTCTTGTCTTTACCTCTTCTTCCCTCCATTTACTCTCACATCCTGCCTTCACCCCTGTCTCTACTCCTTTGCATAAGCTCTCGTCTTGTTTCCCTTTGCGTCTTCCTTATCTGTATTTTACACTTTCTTCTCTCGATCCATTTGTCTCCTCCTGCCTCCCTCTCCTTCATACATCTCAGCTGTGACTGTCCCCGGCAGAAACCGGCTCTGTAATAGGTTTATACTTCCCAAAATATCTACAGACATTTTCAACTGCTCTTTTTTCTCCCAGTGAGATGAAGTTAGGGAATGATCAGGATGGATTCACGCCTGTGCTCACAGCTGCATTCAAATCGTCCTTTGTAGGCCTAATACACATTTAGTTTTTATTTCAGGTTCTTTTTTTCCATTAAATGCTATTTCCACTTTCCACCTGTAGCTGTCATTGGAGAAAGGCTATTTTCATCACGCAATAGGCCATGCAGAAAATGAGACTTGTTCTGTTGTGTTGTTCTGTTGGGTCATTCAAACTGAAAAACTCCCTCCCAGAAAGTCATCGCCCAGGATTTGTTTTTGTAAAACAGAGCAGTTTCCTTTGCAGAAAGCCTGAAACCAGAACAGTGTAGGCTGTTAGATATATTAATCATGTTGATTATGTTGTGGTGGAAATTGATTTTCAGCAAGCGTGTATCAGTGTAATGTTCAGGTTTCTGTATATTTTTGGATATGCACTGAAATTCTTACACTGCTACTCAATTTTATACTCCTTATTTTGGTCCATCTTTTCCACCTTCGTCCATCTTCTTTCACTACCTTGTGCTGCTTGTCTCGTTCTTTTTCTGTTTCCAGCTCTCTCTTTCTCTCACTTATGGCCCTCACATCTGTTCCCCATTGATCGAACAGTGCCAGAGTGCCTTGATGGTCGGACAGCCATCAGCCAATCGTTCACCTCTTGTCCTCCCCTCTCCTTTCTCCTCCTGCCAGTGGGCAAGCAGACAGAACGTCATTCTTTCTTTTGTGTTGTGTAAAAAGCAAAGGAAAGAAATTGCAGTCGCTTCACAAGAAGAATGTACAGTCTTGATAGAGCATGGCTGTCTGGGGGAGGTCTCCGTATGGGTGTGTGAGCTTTAGCATGCTTTCTAGAAGTGGTCATGGTAACCCATAATCATTTTCCCACAGTTCTCTGTGCCTAACATAAAGACTGAAATAATTGGCTTTTTCTGAAGTTTATCTCCAAACAGTGATTCCTGCAGAGACACTAAAAGTCTCATCAAACGCTGCCAGAATAAGCAGGAACTAACTGTTCATGCAGAGATTTTATTCATGTTGTGACTCTAAATCTGTCCCTTTTATTTTTCTGTGTTTTAACTTGTTTTAACTTAAAATGTAGTGAGATACGTGACTTTGTTTTCAGATAAGTATGACATCTTTAAACCAGAATGTTTCCAATTGATAAGACCGTGTGTATACTTGAGTAAACATCAATCTCAACATTTGTTACACATTTAACATCTTAAGGCTATTTAAAGTCATATCTTTTCAAAGTTGCACGAGTCACACCCACCCTCCTTTTAATAATGTTATTTCCCAAAGCAACATTACGTTTATCTATTTCATCTCTGCCTTTGCAAAAATTATTCTTATTTTCTTAGGCTCAAATGTATGCTCAAAGGCATACATTTGGGATTTCTCAAATTTTAGAGACCCAAACCCGATTGAAGACTTTATGGAGAGTGGCATAAATAGAGCAGAGTAAAGAAGGAATTTGGAAACAGGAAGACAGAGAGCAGAGAGAAAGAGCCTAGGGAGAGAAGTGGGACAGCCATTGGATTATCATGTCTGAAGACAGCAAGTGAAATAAAAGGCAAGAAGCTGCGGATCAGGCAGAAAGGCTATAGGAGCTACAGTAACTAGTTACTGTGATGGTAAAATGTCCTGGCTCTTTCTACTGGCCTTTAAACATTTTAGCTGACATTTAATGTAAACATCTTATTTCCATGTGACACCATGCTATTATCTCCCTTTTTACCTTTTTAGGATGGATTTGTGTGTGAACTGTGAATGAAGAAAAAATCCGCCACAGTGCCGTGCCACGACATTGAATAGTTCAAGAATAATCCATCTGCCCATCCATTGACTCCATCCACTATCTATTTATAGAGAGGCCAGCGTAATTGCTCCGGGTCCACTTTCGTGTATGAATGTGTCGAAAGTTTCAAGATGAGACACCCGTCATTTGAAATTCAATCAATCAAAATATAAGACACAGATTTTTATCACATTAAAACAGATCAAACGTAACTGAGGGACACTGAATGATGAGCTAAAAAGGACCACAATGTGTCTGGAAATAAATGTTTTGTTTATTAGCAAAGGTAAGGACGAGCGTTTGGTGGTTGCTAGGTGATTATACAGGCATTCTGTTGCCACGGCAAGATGGGAGGGGACTATTCGTGAGTTGGACAGAAGATGAATGGTGTGTGTTTGTGTTACTGAGGCTCTAGTACACTGAGTAGTTTGTGAATATACAAATACACACAATAGCACACACACATTTGCAAAAGGAAAACCCAAAAAACTGCATTTAAAAAAAAAGCTGTAAACTAATGATAATAAATTGGATAGTAAAAATCTCTAACCTGTTCTTCACCTCGGCTGTTCCCTTGCTCTTCTTTCTGCCCTGCTCCTTCTTCCCTTCTCGCTTTGCTCTCTTCCTCCCTTTCTCGTCCAGATGAGTAACAAGCGCTCCAACAGTTTTCGGAGGGCCATTCTGCAGGGGAGCAGACAGATAAAAGGCTGCAGTCTCAGAGATGAGGTCGGCCTGGGACTCTCTCAACGGCTGGTCCGACATGTTGCTTATGAGACACTGCCCCGTGAGGTTGACCGAAAGTGGTACTTTGACAGCTATACCTACTGTCCTCCACCCTTGCTCATACTGGCTATCACAATTACAGAGGTAAATAGTTTTTATGAGCAGTATGAGTATGCCAGTCATTGATTTAATATTCCAGAAGTCATTAATTAAAGTGTGTTGTGCATACACACACACGTGTATATTGTAACTGGCAGAACCAATTGTTTAGTTAAGTGATTGTGAGCCTTATTTTATTGTGCTCACTGTGGTGTGTTATGTAATCTAATCTCTCCTGAAATCACTCACTTCATGTTGATTTCTCTGTGCCCTCCCAGGTAGCTGTGTTCATGTACTATGGGTTCCAGTTGGACCGCTTGGTCTTACAGGTATCCAGCCCGTCATTCCTAAAGAGCCCTTTACCCTACCACCCCCAGCTGCGAGCCCAGGCCTGGAGGTACCTCAGCTACTGCTTCATGCACACTGGGTGAGTTCACGTCTTGCTACTGACATTTAGTCATGAGTGCTCCACCCTTCTGAATGTCAGTGATGCTTCTGGTGGTTTGGCATTTAATTTCAGAGACTGAAGAGAGCCAGATCTAATTACATTTTCGTTTTATCAGCAGAAATAGACTGTACACATATAACGGTAAATGATTTTGCAGTGAAAAACAAAGAATCATAACAGAAGCTATTTCAAGGCACTTTTCAGATAGAGTGGGTTCAGCCCATTCTCTTTGTAATATTATATACAAGGCCAAACATTTTTCACCAAAAGCAAGCACTCAGTGACAGTAGTAAGGGAAAACTCTTTTTTGGGCAGCATTTGCTGTAACCTATTGAGCTGAGAGAGATAGAGATGGAAAGAGAAAGAGAGCAATAGGAAAGGGGAGAGAGAGAGAGAGATAAACAAGTGATAAATAATCTTATCGGAAACCCCAAGTATCACTTTCTCGAACAAGCTATTATTAGGGTTATTAGTGTTTTATGGGTATGCTGCAGTGCTGCTGTCATAACTGAGCAGAGGGAACACTTATCTCCATAATCACTCTCCTCGGTTAAAAGATACCACTAAAGATTTAAGTGACGGATAATCATATAATATTATAAAATTTCATTGTATATCTCCTTTCCTCTCTTCGCCATACTTTTTCATAATCAGTTCAGGCCAGGTCATCCAGATTTAATTACCCTTCTGGGTAAATGTAGTCTCGGGCATTAGCGCAGACTAATAAAGTGATGATTTAATTAGGAGGTTCTGGGGAGAGAGAGCTTGGATGACAATGTATATGCTCTGAAAAGGTACTTAATGTAACTTAATGTAAATGATAAATATTGAATGGAGGGATGAGAGGCGTGAGAATGACAGAAATCTTGACAGAGAAATACACAGTATCTGTGCAATTTTGTAGTTTATGCATAGCCTTAGAAATTCAAACATGCAAAAACACTCCCATCATGGCTCCATACACCAATCGGCCATAACATCATGACCAATGACAGGTGAAGAACACTGATTGTCCGGGCACAATGGTATTCTTCTGGTGGTGAGAAATTTTGAAAATTGTGTCTGCAAATTTGAGGGAAAATGGACAAGTGAAAGGATGAGGTCAACTTTAACAAAGACCAAACTGTGACGTCTAGACAAATGGGTCAGACCTGCAGATCTTGTGGGATATATCTGGTCCGGAGTGGTCAGCACCTAACAAAAGCGGTCTAAAGAAGGGAAGTCGGTGAAACAACACCCTGTGTCAGCTACTCTAAAGCTAATGTAGCTCAGACTGTTGAAAATGTAAATGCCGGTTCTGGTAGATTGTTTTCAGATCACACAGTGCACAGTTTGTTGTGTAATGCTGACTACAATGGGCCCTCTACACCATGGAGCAATGGAAAAAGGTAGCCTGGACTGATGAATCACATTGTCTTTACATCATGTGAACTGTCAGGTGTGTGTCATTGCTGAGCAAGGGATGCACTATTGGAAGATGGCAAGCAAGAGATTCTTGCTTCGTGCAGAGTTCTGCTGGGAAACCTTAGGTCCTCCCATTCATGTGGATGCTACTTTAACGACTACCACCTACCATAACATTGTTGCAGACCAAGTACACTCCTTCATGGAAACAAATTCCCTAATGGCAGTGGCCTCTGTCAAGAAGGTAATGCTCCCTATCACTCTGAAAAAATTGTTCAGGAATTTTTTGAAGAACACAGCAAGGTCAAGGTGTTGACAATGCCTGCAAATCCCCTAAATCTCGATCCAATCAAACATGTGTGGGGTGTTCTGGACAAACAAATCCAATCCATGGAGGCTCCATCTCAAAACTCACAGGATTTGGAGGATCTGCTGCTAACATCTTGGCACCAGATACCACAGTACAACTTCAGGGGTCTCATGGTGTCCATGCTATGAGGGCTGATTTGGCAGCAAAAATGGGACCTATAAAATATAAGGCAGGTAATCATTATCTTATGGCTGATCTGTGTGATTGGTAATTGGTTTCACTGCTACATCATACATTGAGTTTGAGTATGCCTCATTAACTCTGACTGATGTCATAGTTTTTTGTTGAAATAGAACCCAATAGATTGAAATTTAATAGAATTTCATTTCAATTTCTGCAGTTGGTTCGACAAAGGTGAGACAGATAATAATGACTTCTACAATTTAAATGACCAAGAAAAAACTTACACTTATATGAATTTGGTTGCTTTGATATTCAGAAAGTATAAACCTTCAAACATCAAATGTGAAATAATCTGCTATCCTTTCTAGAAGGCACACCATAAACACATCAAGTAAAATGCCATTACAAAAGATGTATGTACATCAATCCAAGAGAAAAGACAAAATTGCACTGTTGTGGTCCAAACAATATATTTCTTTCTTTTATTTCACTCTAATTTACACTGTTAAAAACACTGTTGCCAAATTGAATTGACCTTTCACAAAAGACATGCCAAAGGAATAAAACCCATAACATTGTGTGTTCACTGATCCTCTTATCAACTCATACACACAACAAACGGGTTGAAACTCACAGTTCACACCATTAAAAGTGATACTTTCTTATTTGGTAAAGGTTTTGTGACTGATACTACTGTTTCCATATTTCACTTTTCCCAACACACTGTCTCTCTCTCTCTCTCTCTCTCTCTCTCTCTCTCTCTCTCTCTTTTTCTCTCTCTCACACACATACACAACTACAAACCATGTAATCCTGTCAACAGCTCAACACCACTGATCCTTCCCAATTCTCAACACTAAAAGGGAGTGCAAATATTGGCCCCAAAACATCTCTGTACAGCATTATAAATGCAGAATCACAGTCCCTCTCTATCACACATGCAGTTTGTCTCTGGCAGTTGTGAAAGTCTCAGGAAAATTCACTTAAAAAACTAAACCACAACTCTTGACAGCAAAAAAGCAGATAAAAAAACCATTTATTTGCATATGACCTAGTAATGAAAGTTTTGTTGTTTTTTTTTCCCGCAATGATAAGCTATATGATTTTGCAATACAATCAGTCCTGATTGAATGTTGATATTTTCTAAGCTGACAATATAATATTTGGAATGTTTCTTAACTCTCCCAAAGCGTTTCACTTGAATTGTCAGTAAACTGAACCATCACTAAAGTTCAACTGTGACACAGATGAAAAAAGGAAAAGAGTAAACAATGCTTCAGTTCAGTGCCCTGAAAAACCATGGTCATCTGGGCACAATGGGACCTCTCATGGGCATTCGCCGATCTGCCTGACAGTGGAGACCAACCCTCATAGCCTCATTAGCAATATAGGAATAGATAGCTGCTGTTATCTGGAGTGGAGTTGCCCTTGTGCATTTGGAATGGCCTATCCCAGCCAATCAATATGTCCCATTGTCTGTGTAATAACTGGAACAATCCCCTGTGTCTGCATTGTGGTTGAGAGTTGTGTGTAACTAAAGAGACTATTCATATTTTTTCTCACATTTTACCTAACCCTAACCCTCTGTCTGGGGACTTTTGTGTGTGTCAGCCTGTGCAATGTACATATGTCTGCATTTATTTTTCCCAAGGATTGCAGTCGGAGCACACTGTATTCATACTGTCTTTCTCATTCTCTCTTTTTCTTTCTGCCAGCTCTTGTTCAGCCAAACAGAAATGATGGTATACGTCAGAGAATATGAGGAAGAAAGTGATTAAGCCGAGTGAGAAACGTTGACAAAGACTGAGAAAGAAAAACAGAAGTTTGATTATACCAGTTGCTGTTATTTCGGATTCTGATGTGACACCCAAGTTTGTCTGAGCTGCTGACTGGGGTTTAGCTGGAAGGGCTTTCTAGTAATGAAGGGCAGAGGGAGTGTGCGTTTGTGTCTTTGTGTGTGTGCATGTGTGTGTGACCAAGCTATCCCTTGCTTATAGTCATCACACTGACACACAAGCCAGGAGGGGATTTGGGTAAATTTGCAGCCAACAGACATGGCTTTTATCTTTCTTAGTGTGCCATGACTGTTGTGAGTACATTTTATGTGTGTGCAGGATGTGATTTGTGTTTGTGTTTGTGTGTGTGTGTGTGTGTGTGTGTGTGCGCCTGTGCCTGTGCCTGTGTGTGTGCTTATATATGATGTTTGAGGACACTGGTGTGTGTTGATGATTATCTGTTGATGGCCACACAGTGGGGTGTTTTCATGGAGCAGATGTTTAGTGCATATGTATGTCTGTGCGTGTGTGTGCGTGCATGTGTGGGCAAGCATAATTATAAGATCTCTGAAAGAATGGGCAGGTGATGGTGTGTTAAAACAAAAACCCAGACTCTTACATCCAGTGATTGCTCTGAGTACTTCAGTGTAATTTTGTAATTTTGGTGCAGAAAATGGCATTAAATAAATCTGAGGCACAATGACAGTTGTCTTAAAGTTTGCTCTGTCACTCCATTTCTACAAAAAGGAATTATAGTTAACTTTTTTTTTTCTCTTCCCTTTCTTTTGTTATAACAATCACTCTTTCTTTATTTCTGGCCATGTATGTGCATAGCTTGTATTGTTTTATCGCGATATCTTGTATTCCTCTTTGTAGAAAAAAACATTTGCTGCGTTTTCACATAAATGTCACTTTTTTCTGTTTTGTCATTGTATGGCTCCAGAGTTTTGTGTTTCCTTTCAATCACATTACAGCCACAGGAGGTATAGCACTGTTTATAGAGTATAGCATTATTGAACCCTTTTTCCACATTTAAAAAAAATTTTTGGAAGGAAAATAAATTATCTCTTGAATCCATGTTCGCACAAGATCTAATTAAATATTGTATGTGGTGCCAAATGACCAACTATTATTTTTAGGAATATACTTAATTACTTTTTCTGACATATTATACTCAGTAGTTGGACAAACATGCACTTGCACAAATGTTGTAATCCTGTGAACTTATCAGTGACACTTCATTATTGCAAATCCTTGCTAAAACAAAATGAGAGCAAATATTTCCAAAATACAAGACTCAGAAGTATCCAGAGTATCTATCCATGTAGATAGTTTTGATTTTATTTGCCCTAATAAATTCCTCTGACCCCTCTCTGCCACCACATGAATATGTTCTTTTAACTACTTTTGATGATAATGTGTGTATGTGTGTGTGTGTGTGTGTGTGTGTGTGTGTGTGTGTGTGTGTGTGTGTGTGCACGCACACATTTGTTTTGCAGCATTGAACACTTAAGCCTGAACATGGCCATGCAGCTGTTGGTGGGAGTTCCTCTAGAAATGGTCCATGGAGCCCTGAGGATTGGCCTGGTCTACGTGTGTGGTGTGCTGGCAGGTGAGCATCTGGTCTTATACACACAAAGAAATGCACACACGCGCATAAAAATACAGCCCTTGTCCATCATTACAAGAATTTCCCTCCCAGCCAGGTATATTGTCTTATTTGTTCATCAATGAGAAAATTTGAATGTGTCTGTGTGTGCAATCGTGTGTATTCAGGACAGATGCTGTTGCATTTCTGTCAGGCACGGTGCAGAGGGTTTTCAAATCCCCATTAAACACCAACATCCTCAAATGGTCATATACACGAGCACACAGCAAAGGGAGTCGTCTCAAATGGAGTTCAGTCTGAGGAGGACACTTCTGGACTCAGATAAATTTCCAAAATACTTACTTACTTGCCTAGCCATTACTCTGAACTTGACCTAACCCAGTTGGACAGGCTGTCTCCAATCAACTCGCCTAGTCTGAAACTTTCCCCCTTAGTTAGCATAACACAAACAGACACAAATGACGACATTCATACACACACACGTGCAAATGTTAATAAGCTTGAGATATTTTAGAGAGCTGAGCATGGATATGAGAAATGGGGAGGAGAGGAGAAACCAAGCGAGCAACTGCAAATGAGAAAGAGAATTCAGACACACAACTTATAACAAAATGTCACTGCTCTCTTAGAACTTCCTTGTCAAGATTAGGAACTGGTGCAATTTCAGTTTCTGTTCAGCAGAAACAGTAAACCTGCATTTCTGTGTGCGTGATCTATTTTTAAGTACACACTAACAAAGTCATCACCCCACAATAGAGACCTCCGCAAACCAAACATATAAAGTTTTTTATTTTTTGTGGCCAGGGGTGATAGTTCCAGCTAAAAGATAACTGGATTTACTTTTTCAGAGCAGTGTTATTGTAGGTGCTCTTTTTTTGTAGATTAAAACCTTGTGGCAGAAATTGCAGTGTGTGTGTTTCTACAAAAAGGCAAGGGACATTATAGCCATTATGATTTTAATTAATCATTCATAAAAAAGTGTGCCGTTGGTCTGTCTATATCTGAGTCTCCATCTGTGTGTGTATGTGTGTTTGAGGAGCATGGGTCAGTGCAAAAAAGCTGGAGGAGACCAGATGTGGCCTGTAGCATCAACCTTGCTGTGAAACAAAGAGGAAATGCACCATAAATCACACTCACATTTTTGTGTACATACAGCCTAACTGCCACACACACACACAAACATATGTGCGCTCTCACTTTTAATTAGATATCGATCAGTAGTGGACAAGGGTAACCATTCTAGTTGTGTTGGCTGTTATGTTTGTTGTGTCTGACTGGGCTTTGTGTGATAACTAATCATGATCCAAAGTTATAGTTCTCTGAATATTTCCATTTTAGCGACGAGCGGATCGACTTGATAAGTTTGTTCATTCATTCATCTTCCACTTCCAGTCCATGGCAGGGCCAGCATACAGAGACAGACAGAGCATGGCCAATTTAGAATCACCAGTTAACCCAAACATGATGTCTTTGGATGGTGGGAGGAACAAACCAGAGCACCTGGAGGAAACCCACACAGGCACGGGGAGAACATGCAAACTCCACACAGAAAGGTCTCAGGCCGAACTGAACACACAACTTTCTAGTTGTGGGGCAACAGCGCTAATCTCTATGCCGCCATGCTGCCCGGTTTGATAAGTCAATATTTCACTTTTATGTGTGTACAAACCTTTAAATAAATTTTATAGTTTTACATAAATTAAAATGTAAACGGGAAAGAATTATTTCTAATAACAGATAACATGAAGTAAATTTTTTTTAATGGCATTTCAGCCGGTTGGCTTAATCCCTGAGCATTCTGGGTAAGCAGGAGGTAAAGTAGACAATATAAACAACACTGTGGCATTTGCTCCATTATGACTTAGACTCCGACTAAATGAAGAAACAGAACAGGAAATGGTGGAAAGAGGGGGACTCAGCTGGCACATACAGAGGTTGAGATAGAGTTCAGGGTGCGAGTAATGAGACAAAGAGAGGTCAGCGACCCTCTAGGCTACACACATGGAGCACTGAAATGGATACAAAAGACTTGCATGCTAAGACAAATCAAACAGGCTCTACCTGCACCAGGAGCATAAAACAGATGCTGCAGCAGAACAAGAACAAGTCCACAACAACACACAATCAAACAACAAAACAGACTATGGAAAATTAAATGAACAACAGAGTTAGAGAGAGGTTCACACATCTCCCTA